>NC_041396.2:257660429-257960429 GCF_900747795.2 Erpetoichthys calabaricus | reverse complement strand
AAAATAAGTAAATCGATGAATTAATAAGTGAATAAAGATAAATGGAGAAGAACAAGAAATGGGGAGAGAATCTGCTTTCTCAGTGCTTTTAAGAGCTTATTCTAAAATGTTATTGACTAGATCCTGAGAGGTTTTGAAAAAGTTCTGCACAGATCCTCTAAGTGAGAATTTGATTTTTTCCGATTTATCAAATAGTATAAAACATCAGTTACCCACTGACTTAAAAGAGGAGAGTTAGGATTCTTCCAGTTAAGCAAGATAAGTCTACGTGTCAATAGTGTAGTAAAGGCAATCACAGTTTGTTTGTCCTTCTCCACTTTAAGCCCATCTGGGAGTACACCAAACACAGCTGTTAGTGGATTAGGAGGGATTGGGACCCCAAGGCTGTCTGAAAGGCACTTCAAAATTTTGGTCCAGAATGATATTAATTTGGTAAAGGCCTAAAACATGTGGCTCAATGAGGCTGGAGCTTGATTGCAGCGTTCACAGGTTGGATCTTGCCCTGGAAACATTTTAGACAATTTTAAACAGGAGAGATGTGCTTGATTATGTAATTTTGAGTTGTATAATTGTATGCTTTGCACATATGGAGCTCAAGTGAATTCTCTGCATAGCTACCTTCCACTCCTATTCTGAGATATTGAATAAGAGATACTTTTCCTACTGCCCACTTGGATCTTTGAAAGGGAGGGACTGTAAAATGGTTTTATATATTGCAGAAATGCTGTCCAAGTCCTCGAAACTGAGCAATATTTTTTCCAGCATAGAGGGAGGTGGGAGGTGAGGAAAATTGGGCAGGTTCTGTTTATCAAAGTTTCTAATTTGAAGATAGTGAAAGAAATGTGTTGCTGGAAAGTTAACTTTGGAATGTAATTGTTCGTAGGATGCAAAGACGTTGTTGATCCTAAATTTAGTTTGTACTCCTCCATTGTCAACTGGCCATTTCTTAATTATAATAACAATGACTTTATATTGTCACAATATGTTTGTTAATCAATGTAATTGCTCTGCTTTACTGTGTGTTTAAAGTATTCCATGTGTTTATGTGTATAGATGTTATGTGATTTAGTAGCATGCTATCAATATATTTTACTTGGCAATATATGTAAATGTTTTGAGCTTGTACTCATTTGGTTAACACTATATAAAAGCTGAATTCAATTCAGAATGGATGCATACTGTTTATATAGTCAGGGCAGACGCATTGGGTGAGGAATTCATTTCAGACAGTGCTTTGGCAAAGGTAGCATTTTCATGTAATTTTTTTTTTTTGTATCATTACAAAGTAATACTTGTGACCACCAGGATGTGTACAGCTTCCCAAACACCCGACATGACAGATGCTAGGTACAAGTGTAATAACACACATGTTTATTTATAAGGGGGATATGCTTTATTTACTCTTGCTCCCCATAGCAGTACAGTACACTAGAACCATTACACAGTACTTTTTTTTTCTTTCTTCCTTCCTTCTCTCTCTTTCTCTCTCTCTCTCTCTTTCTCGCGTGCCCCTTTATGTTGAACCTGGGTATGCTCTGGTGGCATCCCTGGAACCCAGCAGGACTGAGCCGACAAATAGCCATTCCCATAGAGCCCTGTGGGAATCTGAGGGGCCATTACAACCCAGGGAGGCTGCCAATTAGCAGTTCGGGGGAGACCGTACCCTTCAAAAGCCATCTCCCTCTGTCCTTCCTTTAAGGAGGCATCCCGGCCGGGACAAGATGCTAGCCGTCAGCTCACATTGTCGACCTTAAGAATCATGTACACTTGTAGTACCTTACTTCTATGAGAATGCTACCTTGAACAATTATGAGAAATATTTCCATTTTAATCAAAGCAGTGCATGTGCATTTTGAAGCTTCATGTCAGTACAGGGTATTGGCGTTTGTTTTTTCTAATTTTTTTATTGCCATAGATGGCATCTATGGGGGTGTAGTCCTTCTGAAGTGATGCTAGAGGAAAGTTGCAGTGGTAAAAATGAGCTGAAAAATCTATTCAGGCTGCATTTAGCTCTATAGCCTACGTAAGCCACATTCAGACTGAAGTTAAAACTGTTTAAAGTATGTTTTGCTAGTGATTCAAATCTGATAAGACCATGTACCAATATTTATATGGAATCTGTATTGGTAGGCTTTCTTCCTCGTTTTTTTTTTTTGCATTTCACATTTTTGTGAAAAGATCAAATTTATGTCACATAAGTGCAAAGGAAGTTATTAATAGCTGCACACTTATGTAGCCTTCTATTAGATCTGCCAACCTGTCAAGTAGCTTACAGTGATGGTGACGGGGCCATTATACAGTAATTTTACAATGCATCTCCATAAATTGTAACTATATAAATTATATTCAGGCTTTTGAACTGACTAGCCTAATATAATGACAAAATTCAATGAAAGCAAAGTATAATGATGTCTGTAAACATTATCCATGATTCATGTTTACTGTAACCTCACTAAGGTATGCAAATAACACTGTATCATCATCCAATAAATGCATTGCATCTGTGTAAAACATTTTTAGCATGCCCGGAGCAGGAGCGAATGTGAAGAGTGTAATCATCCAGTCATTGATGGTGGTCAACAACAAACGACTGAATTTACAGAGTTTAAATGCAGGTTTTAATTTAAGCCCATTTGAGAGATGCTTATTCCTTGAATTAAGTTTAAGTTTTTTGCTGATTTAGGTGATTGTTTACCTCTAGAAGTCTTAAGAAACAGAATGTAGACACATAGCCCACATAAGAGAGAATTACTGCTTGTGTGCAATCTGATGTCAGATAGATTTATACTAACATTTATTTATGACCATTCCAGTTGTGCAGTATCTAGTTGCTTCACAGCTGGATAATGCAGATTTAGCATATTTTTTCTGTGTCTATGTGTATTCAATGCCTAGAATTGTAGTTGATTGTTGTTGTTGTTGCTATTGCTAAATTATTTTTTATGTTGTAGCCTATAATTTTTTTTATCCCCCCCATATATTTATGATGGGTGGGCACCCATGCATGTAACATTGTATATATTCTGATTATATCATTTTTTTAGTTTTTACATTTCTGGAATCTGTTTAAGGTTTCAGTTACAATACATCTTACCTCATACACATTATTTAATGCACCAGCCCTTTAAGTATTGCAGATCTCAGATGACACCATCTTCTTACTCAATTGGTCTTTCTTACACACCTTGACAAAATTTGGCAGATTTTCTAAACCAAGAACACATATTGTTAGACACCATTGCTAATGGATAAATAAAGGATAGGAAAACACTTCTGCCAAGGGGAAGGGAAGGAAGCACGAGGATAACCAATCCCTAAAAGAACTTCAGTCATTGCCTCAATTGTCACTCTAAAGGAAAAGCAACCATCACCAGTCACTATTGATAGAGACATATTCTGCTTTAGTATAATACCAAAGGTCTGTTCAAGCAACTAATCACCAGTCATGAAGGACAACTTCTTTAGACCTAGGCAAAAAGGTTGCAGTAAATGGTGGCTTTCAGTTTATCATCCAGCAGTCCTTAACAACTTCCAAAATGTACAACTTTAATCCTGGAGAACTAACCTGGAAAGAACTTGTTTTCATGACAGTGTTCTGGCTCAGACATAGCCACTGAGTCTCTTTACAAGCAGTGTTGTGCAGAATACTCTAAAAAATATATTTAGTTACTAAATACTGAATATACAGTACTCAATGTTTTCAGATTTGTATTCTGAATGAATACTCAAAAATGTGTAATTTATTCTGAATACTTCATGAATAACTTTTGAATACTTTCAGGAACTCATATATAGCCTAGTACATACAAATGGTATAACAAGTTAAACTTTTAAATTAAATTGTGACCTGACATTGTACATCAATTTCTCATGAAACAGACCCTCTGTTTTTACTGTTCATCAAAAACAAGGGAAACCAACTTTTTCTCGACACTTTCATTAATTAAAGTTAAATATTTGAACGAAAAAAAAAAAGACTGTAGCTCATAGTGAATTTTATCCATTTCACATTCTTGAGTTGTTCTACTTTTAAGAAACAATCTTAACAAAATTATCATTTTAAAAAGGCCAGATTATGCATTATTCATTTTTCATGCATAACTAACCTGCCAACTAAATACTGTAATTCACTAAAATATTTGTATTTGCATATAACCTATGTACGCCTTAAATTTTCAATTTAAGTTTTTACTTTCAGTATAGAACAAGCATCTACAAACTGCCTAAAAATTAAGATTCTAATAGTATGCCATGCATGTGCACCTAAGGTCACAATGTTCTTGAGGCCCATGAGGGCTCCAGTGAACAGTGTTAGACTCTGCTTAAAATAACAATAGCAACTGGTTTTAAAAAGAACTCAGGAAATGTCGTATGTAGGGCTGGGGAATACCAAGGCACAGAAAGTAGAACACACTCTAAGAGAAACCCCTACCAGTATATATATGTATGTATGTATGTGTTCTCTTACTGACTTCTGACTCTGAGAGCCAAGTCTAGCCAAATTGCGTGTGTCCTTGACACACCCTTGTCAGCCACCTCCTCATTCCTTAGTAACAGGCTAGCAAAGGGGTGACTGTGTCAGATGAGGGGATTTTTTTTTGTTTATTTCCTTCTTCTTAGCACCTTCTGGGGAAGTCTTAGAAAACAGAATGCAGGCACAAAGCTGGTGTAGGAGAGAACTGCTGCTGATGTGTAGCCTGACATCAGATAATGTTTATTTATGAACACGTCAGTGGTGCAGTACTTGACTGCTTCATCGCTACAGGAGACAAAGTTCAAATCCTGGCCTAGTGCACTGTCATTGTAGATTTAGTGCATTTTCCAAGTGATTGTGTGATTTTTATTTGAGTGCTCTGGTTTTCTTCACACATGCTAAAGACATACCTCTTATTTTAACTGGTATATCCAAACCTGCGTGGTGTGGGTGACTTTAAACTTTTATAGTTCTGCGCTACAATGCACTGCAACACATTTATGTCTGTGTTCTTTCACGCGCCTGTTACTGTGTATTTAAGCTTTTACCCAGCACAGCTCTAAGTATGATTAGGTGCATTTACTAAAAGTGTGGTTGTATAGTACTTGAGGCTGTTGCTTCATTTCAGATCCTTTATGAGGTTTGCACACCCTACCTGTGTCAAGGAGGATCTTTCACCAAGTAATCTGATCTTCCTTCCAGACTTCAAACACATTTAGGTTAATTTAGTTGGAGACTCTAAATTGGCACAGTGTTGGCATTTGCGTGAGAGTGTCCCTCCAAGGGACTTGGACCACATTCAAGCTTCCTTTCTGACTTGTTGGTGGCACAATGGTTATGGCTGCTAACTTACAGTTCCAGAGTATGGAAGTCAGATTCTGCCCTGGGTGTTTTTTGTGTGGAGAGTTATACAGTTGCTATGATAAGACTAGAGCTGCAGTTAACAATTATTTTGATAATTCAGTGATCTCCCAATTTTTTTTTTTTGGGTTAATTGACTAATGTAAGGGTGGCAAGGTGGTACAGTGGTAGCGCTACTATCTTGCAGTAAGGAGACCTGGGTTCGATTTCCGGGTCCTCCCTGCGTGGAGTTTGCTCTCCCTGTGTCTGCGTGGGTTTCCTCCGGGTGCTCCGGTTTCCTCCCACAGCCCAAAGACATGCAGGTTAGGTGCATTGGCGATCCTAAATTGTCCCTAATGTGTGCTTGGTGTGTGTGTGTGTGTGTGTGTCCTGCGGTGGGTTGGCGCCCTGCATCGGGATTTGTTCCTGCCTTGTGCCCTGTGCTGGCTGGGATTAGCTCCAGCAGACCCTCGTGACCCTGTGTTAGGATATAGCGGGTTGGAGAATGACAGACTGACTAATGTAACGAGTATTTCCTATGCTGAACACAAAAATATAATGATCCCAAAAATGTTTGCAGCCATTACAATTCTGGAGACATTGTTATGGACAACTTTTTACAATTCAGCATGTAGGGATATCATATCCCTGTGTCAGCAGTGACTGCAGCTTGCTCTTATTTTCATTTACAGTATATTGTCTTTGACACTAATTGGAGTAGCTCCATATTTGGGCTCAGTGAGTTTTATAAAATACTAGACATTAAGCCTGTTACAAGAACTAAATGTCCTTCATTACATTTTTGTTAATAAATATTTTTGTAACAATGAGCCATGTTGAAAAGTAACAGTAATACAGTTACAGGTGTTAGTAAACTGCAAAAATGTGTTATTTCTTAACCTTTTAATGCCATGTAATTAATAATGTAGCCTAAATAGGTTTGTGGTGGCTCGATAGCTTTCATTCACACCAGATTCCAATTCAAGTGATGTGAAAATTATATTGATTGATATGTGTTGGTAGTGGTAATGATTAGGGTCAGTGACTAACCGGTGTGCATAAGAAAACTGAGCAGCATTTTTAAAAGTATACCCAATGTTGTAGTACCTAAGTAATTACCAAAAGAAAAATAGATACAAATACAAGATGAAAAATACTAGCAGAAAATCATTTTCAGTATTACCCTATGAAAGGAGAAAAGCAACTGAAATCAATTCCCCATCCAAGTATTCATATTAACTCAGTAATTCATTAAAATAATCTGGGTAGCTAAGAACATGGACGTGAACTGAATTATTGTATAACATGAATACCAAAGCTGACCATTATCTTGAAGATTTTAATTCCAGGCTGAAGATACACAGATGCAGAAGTGGCTCTTCGGACATTGCCTGGTCACTCTGTAACCCTTGCTCAGTCTGTTATACCACTAAGTAACTCTTCAATCTGTAGTCCTGCCCTGCCTTTGCTATTTGTGCAGTATAGAATTTCTTGTTGCATGACCTCCAGCAGATGAACTGCAGTTCTCTTTCTAAACCCATTCTATTTTTTATATGAATTAGGGAGCTAATTGTTTATGTGAATTAGGGAGATGTATTTTTCTCATGTAGTGAATTAGTTCAAACACCATTTAGCTGCAGGTGACACATCATTAAAATAATCATCTGCAGGTAATATGTTTAGTCAGTTCAGTCATACTGTATATACTGTATGCTTACATAGTTGCTTTTATCTTCCGTTCATTTCCAGAGAAGTGACCTTTTTCTTTTACTTTTATGTTAATTTACCTAAATCAGCAGGAGGCAGTTACTGTTGTATGAGCTGCTAGCATGCTCACACCCTTTACATGGTATTGTTTTTGGAATCTGAGTGGGTGGCAGACAAGTAAAATTGGAAAATATATCAAATATACACATTGATATACAGTAGCTACTGTTAAGGTAAAATTGAAACAGTAAATTAATTTTTAGTTGAAATCGCACAGAATGTTTCTCTGTTTTAAGATAGACAAGTCTGAAAATTTTTGTCAATGCTTTTCAATGGGAGATTTTGAAATGTGAAAGTTTTGTACAGCATGATCTGTTTGAGATAGCTAAATGAAACTTGAACAGTTTTGACAAATTTCATTAAAGAATAAGTGTGCCAAATTTCAGCAACATTGGTCCACGGGTGGCAGAATTGTTTCATATGATTTGATGGACTCATGTATTTGATTGTGATTGTGAAGTAATGTTAAGACCTATGAAGGAGAATGTGAAGGAGCTTTTGCTAATGGTCCTAAACCACTGGTCAGCATGGAGTGGTATGAAAAATTAGCTTACAGAATGGCTAATGCCTTTGATAATACATGTTGCTTTTCTACAGCAGTGTTGGTTAAGTTATGCCGTGAAGCGAAGAGATGTGTGCTACTAATATTCACAGTCACCTTCACCACCCGTCTCTAGTACTTAGTGCCCCTGAGCTGAGCAAGTGCTATACCAGGATGCCATGCAGGCAGTGAGAACTGCTGGTGAGATCTAATGGAGACATTTGTGTTTTCCTCTGGTATCTGACAAAGTAAAAATGGTAGTGAGCCTTCTTGAACATATCCAAGATGTAGTACTCTGCCTCCTTTGGTTTACTGGTGATGGTGACTCCAAAAAGTTTGCTGAAAAGCTCCTCAAAATCCCCTCTGATATAGATAGGAGTGTACCTTTCCTACTGGTTACTGAAAGGAGATACTGATGTCCTGCCACGATTGGTTCATTAGGCAAATCTGTTCTCTGTAAAGGCCGTGTCACATTTCACAACTTTTCCAATGACTTTCAGTTGGGGTGCACTCCTGTGATCAACATTCATGTAGTCTGACTTACCCAGCTACTCAGTCCAAACAATCTGCAACTCACCTCAACAAAATCAAACCTGTTCTCTTAAGCCATAGGGGTGGGCTCTGTGTGCATGAGAACTGGCAACCAGTGAGCACTCATACACAAGTACAGTGCATATAATACAGCGGCAAGGAGTAAGTAACGTCTGTGTTTTAGATCTTGCAAATTGAAATGAGACTTGACTGTCTGATATCTCATGTTGTATGAACTATGATAGAATGAAAGAAACGGTCTGAGACTGCCACTAAACTTGCTGTAACTGTTACTGTCAGAAAAAGTGGCGAGCTTGCAATACTTTGGAAAGTGAAACTGTGCTGTTAAGTCATCAAATTTGACATATGCTGCAGTGACAAAATCAGAAACTATAATATTCAAGGCTAACATCTCCTCTAACTAGAAGTTGTGTATTTTGACGTTGGCTTAAGCTGACTCATCATGGTGGTGATTAGACCTATGATGGTGGTGTCTTCAGGAAATTTTCAACTGGCTCTTGTGTGCTTATCAGTGAGCTTGTACTTTTTTACTAACAGAGTGAAGGGCTTGTCTTGGCTCATTTTTAAGGCAAACAAGGATCATAAGTTCTCTCAGTAAAACATTAAAATTTTCACTGAAAACACCTGCTAAATGGTCCCTAAAGGTTTGTTTGATGGATGTTGGCTCATATAAAAATCCTCTTTATGTCCTTCAAAGAAACAGTGCTATAGCCACTCCTGTAGGGGTATCTTTGAGGTTGAGATAAAAGTAAACATTTGAAGTGTAAAGTTTAACTGGGACAGAAAAGTGGATCCAATTGGATGAAACATTAAACATTTGTCTTGTGTCATTTTGTATGTACTATGAGTGCTGCCTGCCCTTTTAGATCATGTCACTTGCAGAAATTTGCAGATGGTTTTGCACTTATGGGGTGTATTGATAAAGGGGATAAGACAAAGTATATCAGTCAGGTTGGTGCAGTGGGTAGCGCTGCTGCCTCGCAGTTGGGAGATCTGGGGACCTGGGTTCGCTTCCCGGGTCCTCCCTGCGTGGAGTTTGCATGTTCTCCCCGTGTCTGCGTGGGTTTCCTCCGGGTGCTCCGGTTTCCTCCCACAGTCCAAAGACATGCAGGTTAGGTGAATTGGTGATTCTAAATTGGCCCTAGTGTGTGCTTGGTGTGTGGGTGTGTTTGTGTGTGTCCTGCGGTGGGTTGGCACCCTGCCCAGGATTGTTTCCTGCCTTGTGCCCTGTGTTGGCTGGGATTGGCTCCAGCAGACCCCCGTGACCCTGTGTTTGGATTCAGTGGGTTGGAAAATGGATGGATGGATATCAGTCAGGTGGGAAAGTTGGTTTCTTTGTACAAAGAGAATTGTCTGCATCTTAACATCGGCAAAACTAAGGAACTGGTAATTGACTATTGCCGCACCACAGAGCCTCAATGTCCAGTCACTATTCAAGGAGTGGATGCAGAGATAGTCCACTCCTATAAGTACTTGGGGGTCCATATTAATCATAGGTTGGACTGGTCTCAGAACACAGAGTAACTATATAAGAAAGGACAAAGCAGGCTCTTTTTCTTTAGGTAACGGCATTCCTTTAGTGTGGGAAGTGACATCCTCCACATCTTCTGTAACTCTGTGATGGCCAGCGTGATTTTCTAAGCAGTGGTGCACTGGACTGGTAACATCACATCAAGAGAGGCCCACCAAATTGATAAGCTAACTAAAATGGTAGGCTTAGTTACGGGACAAACTCTGGACCCCCTGGAGGTCATAGCACAGAAGAGAATTAAATCGAAATTGAATGTCGCTATGAACAGTGTTGCACATTCTCTCTCTGACACACTGTTTGTTTAGGTAACAAATTATTCAGCAGAAGCGTGTCAAGAAACACGACTGGGGCTCCTTTATACCAACAGTGTTACGTCTGCATAATGACCTCACTGGGACTATGACAGCCAAGTCAGAACTTGTACTTTTTTTTTTTTTTTTTGATTTTAATGCTTTATAGTCATCTGGTATTTGTTCAGACCAAAGTATGCGAGTATATTTATTTAATTATATATAAAGAGCTTCTGTAAAAAGCCAAATTTCCACTTGAGAACAAATAAAATTCTGTCTGTCTGTCTGTCTGTCTGTCTGTCTGTCTGCCTGCCTGCCTGCCTGCCTGCCTGCCTGCCTGACTTTCTTTCTAAGTGCACACAAACCCACATAGGACCAATTCAGAGTTGCCAATTAACCTGACTTACCTGTCTTTTAGGGATGTGGGACAGATGTGTCAAGACATGACAGACTTCACACAGACACTGAATGTGAGTAGGAATTTAACTCAGGACACTGGCATCTGTACAGGCAGCAGTGCTAACCACTGCATCATTTTGTTGCCTTGTGTTCAAGGGTGGTTTAAAACAATAAAGGTTAATGTCTTTAGATAACAAGTACTTTCACCAGTAATGGCATGCACTTGTTTTTGTCTATGCTCATGCGGCACATCCTGTCTTGGTCAGTGTGCAGGAAGGGATCCAGTACCATATGTAGTACCTTTCGTCACAATAGTGACTGTGATTGAAGTTTTTATGACTGTGAGCCACCCCTTTACTTCTGATCATAAAGGTGAAGGGTTAAGCATGTAGCACTCATACCCAGGGTGAGGACTCTTTCCTGTGGTTTTGCAGTTAATATAAAGAGTTCAGTGTATTTATTAAAGGCCAGCCTGTAGTTTAGAAATCCATTACTCTGTTTTCTGTGCTAAATAATCTTTCACATTAAATGGTAGATGAAAGAGATTGCTTGAGGTTTTATCTTAAACCGGGACTCACATTTAAAATGGATTTCAGTAGTACGGTTAGTGCTGTTCTCGTACAACTCTTGTGACCCAGGTTCTCCCAGCCTGAGCTCCTCTTACCCAGAGTTTGCACATTTTTCATGTATCCACATTGTTTTCCTCCAGGGACCGTCAAAGAGGTAAATACGAGATTGAAGAATGACTAACAATCTGGCCTATGTGAGTGAGTGTACCTTCAGATGGATGAGTGCCTCTTCAAGGGTGGGTTCTTTCTGAGGGGTCACTTCACAGAATAAATATGATTTATGTTTAGAAAACTCAAAAATGCTCACAAAAACACTCTCACTTAAATTGTCTCTCAATGGCGCTGCTGTCTCATTTCTAAGGTGAAGCCTGCTTTCTGTTAGAAGTCAAATGCCTGGCCTTCCCTGTTGTGATCCACTTTGAATTGTGCTCTAAATAACAGTAACGTGTAACTGACCCTCCCCCATTCCTAACTGCTCTTCCTAGAACCCCGAGGGTCCTACACATCTTGTGTGACTTCCTTCTGTTGTAGGCAGATAACCTTGCTGGGTGGTGTTTTACCAGGAATTTGGGGGCCAACTCTGCATCATTTTCATACAAATTTACAGGAGTTTAAAAAAAATCTTCTCTGACACAGTTTTATTGCAACATTTAGGCAGCTGAACCCTGGCATTATATCACACAAGAACAATATAGTGCCCTCTCTGTGACTCAGACCTTTTTAAATGTGATGCTCCTGTTGTCAACCGCCCACAAGTTCAGTTGAGCTCTGGGCGTCCTGCCACGAAGAGTTGGCTCATGACATTCAAGTCTGAATTTCACTGCACTTCGTACATGTGAAAATACTACTGCTGCATTTCTAATAGGTCTGTAGTAATCAGGTAAGTTTGTACACCTGAGGGAAGTATGATGTTCTGTATATACCCTGAAAAGCAATGGTTGCTGGTGTATCTCCATCACCTGAAGTCTGACCCATGTAGATTTTCATTCTCCATTTAATTTGCCCAGCCAACAGCTCATGCTCATTGGTGCATCTCGTAATAATAATATACAGTGAACCCTCGCTATATCGCGCTTCGTCTTTCGTGACTTCACTCCATCGCGGATTTTAAATGTAAGCATATGTGAATATATATCGCGGATTTTTCACTGCTTCGCGGATGTCTGCGGTCTACTTCCTCAGTTGATTTGCCCATTTGAATTGAAACAAGGGACGCATTTGAATTGAAACAAGGGACGCTATTGGCGGATGGCTGAGAAGCTACCCAATCAGAGCACGCGGTTAAGTTCCTGTGTGCTGCTGATTGGCTCAGCGACGGAGTGCTGCATTAACCAGGAAGTCCAATCTCACTCATTCAACATTAACGTGCACAAGCGCCAACAGAAGATGCAAATGATTGAAGAAAAGGTAAAAGTTTTGGATATGTTGAAGGAAGGAAACAGCTACACCGCTGCAGGACACCATTACAGCATAAATGAGTCCACGATTCTTTTTATTTAAAAAGGAGGAAAAGCATATAAGATCTACGGCCGCAGTGTCTTTTAACTAGGGCGCAAAACGAGTTGCAAGTGGACGTTGTAAGGCAGTAGCCTGGATGGAATCTGCTTTAGGGATTTGGATTGAAGAGTGATGGAAGAAGAACAACGGCGGTGCTAAACAGTCACCTGAAGAGGCTCCTTTAGAAGAGCTGTAACGCTATCCTTTGTTGTGCAGTAAAATTAAACTCATCGTTATCGGACAAGTCGTCGTGTCATTGTTGGTGAGTAACCATAATTAATTATTTACGTACAGTACTTATTACATGTACATAGTTTAGTGTCACTGTACACACATTTTACTGTATACAATTTTTCTTGCATTGTACGTATTTATTGATGGTGGCCTGTCTGTCGTAATGGCTGTAACATATGTGATATCGGAGATGCTTGATATCTTTAAAATAATATTTAGGTTTTACTGTTTACATACATAATTTCAACGAATCTTACCTAATATCTAAGAGAATACAAAGGGTTTATGCTGTATAATTGTGCGTGAAATGTTTATAATAGTGTGGGAGAGTTTATAAGGGCTTAAAATATATAAAAATAACCATATAAACATATGGTTTCTACTTCGCGGATTTTCTTATTTCGCGGGTGGCTCTGGAACGCAACCCCCGCGATGGAGGAGGGATTACTGTAATACAATATAATACAATACAATACAGTGTATTTTTGTATAGCTCAAAATCACACAATGAGTGACGCATTGAGCTTTAACAGGCCCTGCCTTTTGACAGCCCCCCAGCTTTGACTCTCTAAGAAGACAAGGAAAAACTCCCAAAAAAAACTCATAGGGAAAAAATGGAAGAAACATTGGGAAAGGCAGTTCAAAGAGAGACCCCTTTCCAGGGAGGTTTGGCGTGTAGTGGGTGTTTAAAAAAGGGGGTAAATACAATACAATATACATAACAGAACACAAGTAATCCTCAGTACAATACAGTACATAATTAAAAAGTCAGAAGTCAAAGTCAAAGTGAACTGTATTGTTATCTCAACCATATACAAGTACTGTGGAACCTTGGGTCACGAACGTCTCGGACCACGTACAAATCGGGTTACGACCAAAAAGTTCGCCAAACTTTTGCATCTGTTCACGACCACACACTCGGGTGACGAACAAGCCAGTTTCCCTTCTGGTTTGTACGCACCAATGATTTCCGCACGTGTTCAGTCTCTCCCTGTGCAGTGAGCGAGAGAGAGAGAGCGAGAGCGCGAGAGAGTGTGAGAGAGAGAGAGACCACGAGAGAGCGAGCGAGCAAGCGAGAGAGAGAGAGGGCTGGCCGCATAAGGCCGAGAAGGCAGTTAAAGAATGCACCGGGCTTGTTTTTAAAGAGACTGATTCGAGCATTGTTTTAACCTCGTTGTATTTAATGAAGACTTTTTTCTATTGGGTTTTAACCTCCACTTCATTTCTGTTTACAGCGATCTGTTTGTAACGTGCATTGTTGCAATGTTACTTTACTTGGTCGTTTATTAAATTACGGATTTTTCAAATGTTCATGTTTTTCCCTGTGCTTAAAACTCATTAAAAAAAAGTGTTTACAGCGAGCGGTTCGGTTCGTAAGGCTATAGCATGAATTATTGCAATGTTACCTTTCTCTGTTCAAGGTTTTCTCAGTGTTATTCAATGTTTTTACATTTAGTTTACTATTACACTGTGCATTCTATGGTATAATTAACTATTTTTGTGCTTAAAAATCTTTAAAAAAATATATTTACATACAGTTTGTACGGTCTGGAACGGATTAATTGTAGAAACTTTCTCAGTGTTATTCAATGTTTTTACATTTAGTTTACTATTACACTATGCATTCTATGGTATAATTAACTATTTTTATGCTTAAAAATCTTTAAAAAAATATATTTACATACAGTTTGTATGGTCTGGAACGGATTAATTGTATTTACATGCAATCCTATGGGGGAAATTACTTCGGGTCACGACCAAATTGGGTTACGACCAGAGTTTTGGAACGAATTACGGTCGTGACCCGAGGTTCCACTGTATACAGATAGACGAAATTGCGAAGCTCAGGGTCCACAGTGTAACAACATGAAGTGCAAATAAAAAATTAAAATTAAATTAAGATTAGAATTAAAATTAAAATTTAAAATAAAAATAAAGATTTAAAATTAAAACACAAACAAGACAAGACATTGTGCAAAGGCAAGACAAAGAAGTAGCAGCAATATTGACGTATAGTAAGCAATATGAACATTGATGCAATGTATGGTATTATGCAATCTAGATACATAAATATAGTCAATAAATATGTCCATCCATCCATTTTCCAACCCGCTGAATCCGAACACAGGGTCACGGGGGTCTGCTGGAGCCAATCCCAGCCAACACAGGGCACAAGGCAGGAACCAATCCCGGGCAGGGTGCCAACCCACCGCAGGTCAATAAATATGTAATATAATAAATAAATAATAGATATAGATAATACAGAAATTATCAGTGTATGATGATAGTTGTTTAAGACAAGTGTAAACAATGACAGGTCAGAATGTTTCACAGCAGAAGGATATCAAAGAATGTCAAAGTGCAGTGTGCAAAATACTTAAAAGGTCAGTATGAGATTTTCAGTTCTTTCCTACATGCACACTAGTCTGCAGGAAAGTGGCTTGCATGTAAAAGTTCTGTTTTTAGAGATGGTTGAGGCAGTGTGGAAGATCCCAGGGGGCAGCATAGTGTTAAGGATTCTGACAGCTTGGGGGTAAAAACTATCCTGCAGCTTGGCAGATCTGGCTGTGATGCTGCAGTATCTTCTCTTGGATGGCAGAAGTGGGAAAGGTCCATGTGAGGGGTTTAAGGGGTCCCGCACAATGCTTCAGGCCTTGCAGACTCTGCGTTTGTAAAATATGTCCTGTTCTCTGCTGTCTTCACTATCCTTTGCAGGCACTTGCGGTCGGGTATATTGCAGTTGCCGTACCAGACAGTGATGCAGCTGGTCAGAACACTCTCAATGGTGCCTCTGTAGAATATGGTGAGGATGGAAGGGGGAAGACTTGCTCGCTTCAGCCTCATCCTCAGTTGACCTGTTTGAGCAGTAAGCAAACTGAATATGGTCAAGGGAGGCAGGGAGATTCGTCTTTATGTGTGACATGACTAACCTTTCTAAGCACTTCATGAATATTAATAATAGTAATATTACAAGTACAGAATTCAACAGTAGATTATATCACATAATACACATTCAGCACTAATATGACTCTATGGCATCCTCACATGAACTCAAACAGGGATGCAGACCTGGGTGTGTAGACAGGATGCTGGGGCACATGAACCCATTATGTAGTACAGTTCCAACCTAGTTCCTGGCATTATGCTTGTATGGGGTGCTCACTCACTTTCTGTTAAAAGAACAACAACATCCTGAAATCATTTTATCACAGTGCTTCAGAATTTTTTATTTATTTATTAATTCCACATTTTATCAGTTGTTCATTACTTTTACATTATCTATTGTTTATTTTTAACTTTGTCGTAAAAGAAAGAGAAAGAAGCTGTGAACAGGATTCTTAAAATGAATTGTGGAGGAAGGTATCTGAAGAATGGTTAGAGAGGTCGATGATTTTAGATGGAGAAATGGTTATGGCTTTACTGTATATAAGCATTTGTAATCTGTACAGTTTAAGACTATGGTACAGTATGAAATAAATCCCTGAAGTAATTCGTCTTGATGTTGAATATCTAGAGGTATGGTTATAACAGATCTCACAATTCTAATAGCGTTGCTGCTGCCATAATTTTGCTTAACTCTAAATGGCTACACAGAATCTGGAAGGATGGGATTCTAAAGCCAAAATTAGCCCAAATATGGTAATACTTGCAAACAATGGTTTATGGGGTGAAGATCTTTTTCTGAAATAGTACATGTCAGTCATGTCCTGTGAGCATCAAGTTAGGCCATAGGTCTTTTTAATCTATGTAAAGTATTTTAATTAAAACGTGGAACACATTACAATGTCAATAAATTTAGCTAGGATAATACATTCAGCAAAATCCTAAGTGATGGGCCTGGACCAAATTCAGATTTGAGGTGATGTCTGGCAGAATTCCCTGGAAGTAGAATAGTTTTTCATTTTCAGTGTACTGCAGTAGGAGCTGGAAAATGTGAAAGACTTGGGAGTCTGAGGTGACCAAAAGAAGCATTAGAAAGGCTGATAGTTTATGTACATTAATGTCCACACTCAATGTATTTGCATGCACAAATACATAACTGGGATAAGGTGAGTAAACAGGTAAAGGAAGAAATATAAGGTATGGTTTCTTAAAACCTCTATTTACATGCCCAAGCACACTACTGGAGTTCCCCTTTCGCAAAACGCTTCAACATCATTAAACTGTTAAACTCCATCAGTGACCACCATGAATCCTAAAGCAATCATGAAGCTTGTGATACTTTTCTTGTGTTTTATAAATATGTTTAGTCCTTAATGTGTGGTTAATCCTGTTTTACATTCTAGACCTGAGCTACCTATGATTCTCTGAAACTGCATTACCTGATCACAATGTTTTAACATTTAATTAACAAACAGTGGGATTAAAACTAAACTGACACTTTATAGATCTCTGTTACCAGATTGCACGCGTCACACTCTTTTTTGATTGGCTGTGCGATTGAACCCTACAAAGGACAGGCATACTGACACATGTGCTTCTTGCTTTACACCCAGTGCTACTGGGATAATAGTAATGCAGATATTTTTACTTCAATATATAAGTAATGAGGTTATTTGTTATTTTAAAAAGTAATTGGACTATGTAATGCATATTACTTTTAATGTGTTATTCCAGCACTGGTGAGCTTAGCATTGTAGGTTAAGCTCATCAACATACATTTAGCAATTTCTGAAATACTGAGACATATTATTTCAGCCAGGATAATTAATAATGCGATAGCCCAAGCATTTGCTTCTGGAAATGTATCTTTTGGATGGTTCCACCTGTGGCTGCTGAAAGTGTGTGCAGAGCTCAGCAGGTGAACAGAGTGCAACTGGCATGAACTGACCACAAAATCCTTAACTGTAACCCAAAGAAGTGTTTACATGGCCAAATAACTGGGTTACTCATGGAGAAATCTACTTCTGTTAACCTGGTTTCTCAAATAGCAAGAACTCTGTTTCTCTAACCTGGTTTAACTTATTTGAGGGGCAGTGGTCCTCTCAGTGCAGAAGATCTAAATGATGCTTTTTGTGAGGTCTTAGTCAAAATGCTGTAAAAATAAAAGGATGGCCTAATCCACAGTTCTGAAATCCTGAAGAAACAGATATTATGTGGTGATTGGCTATCCTGCAAAGCATCTTAGTGATACGCTACTTCCATGATGGACATTTTTGATTAATAAGAAACTTCCCTAGAAGCCAGTGTTAGGTATGCCGGTAAACAAAGTTTAATATTCCTTAGAGCTCCTTGCAAACCTTATAATAGAGTAAAATAGGGGGGTACATGATATATTCATAAATGTTCATATTAATTTTTCTAAGATTAATATATTGTATTTATTTTTATTTAAACAACAAATTTAACAGACAACAGGAGATTACAAAATCCATCAAGCTTGTTAGTTAGCTGCTCACTGAGTCTGCAGGATGATTAATTTTAGTTATTTGTACAAGAAAGTGGAACTGAGCATTATGACTAGAGAGAAGATGCTAAATAACTTCTGGCATCAGGACTTCTAAGCCACATCCTGTTTTGTTTTACAACTTATAGATAGTCCGGGTGCCTGAGGAATGGCATACTTTGATATTTATGAATAACTGCATGATTGTGATTAAACATTTGTATGAAACTGCATTCCAAATATTGTTAAAATTCCAATTATGAGAGAGTGCTCGGTGAACATCTTAAGAATTAGTTTCAGATCTGAGATGCGTTAAGCTGACTCACAATAAGTAATTTGACACAGCAGATAGTGCTGCCATCTGATAGCACATTTTGTTCTGGTTGGTTTCATTTTGTGTAGTTTTTTTCTCATTTTCCTTTTGATCTCAGTAGTTTCCTTCCATGTTTGAAAGAAACTCCTTCAGGTAAATGGGAAACTCTAAATTCTTTGTGGTTTAGCTTAGGAATTATTGTGATGGCAGGCTCTTAAATCTCAAAAAACAGGTTTCAGTCTCAGAAGCAGGTCTGTTCTCCAGACTGGCCTGAAAATGCAACTAGACCACACTAGCACAAAGTAGTAGTAATATACAAAAAGCAGACTCTATTGACTACACACCCAAAAGAGTAAAAGCCTCTACATCTCAAATTTTAGAGGAGCACTATGAAAACACCTTGCCCCAAAGAAAACTAGATAATATTTACTATTTAATAGCAATATTTGATATACAAAGGAAATGCAATCCAATCCTAACAAAACCAAGGACCCAAGAGCAAATTTTGAAAAAATCAAAAGTAACTATCAACATCTCGGCACTTGAAGCATCTCTGGCAAATAAAAAAGGCTAAAGCGTCCACAGCGGCAGTGTTTGTAGGCTTTTCACCAGAAAAAGGACAGTTGACCAAATATATTGACATAATTACATGACAACAAGTTTACAAAATAATTGAAAAAAACATTAAAATACTTAATGAAAAAACACAAATAAAAAGAAATTAACAAACACATTTCCATTAACAGCCATACCAAAACAATGCACAAACACAACAAAATCAACAAAGATTAAAAAGACTAAAGTCAGAGATGAAACTCTGGATAAACATAACCCCCTCCAGACAACCCCATAAATTGCTAGAAAAGCTGCAGCATGTCCTGCTGACACAGATGCAGATACCCACTCTAGAAATGCCACTGAAGGCAGCAAGACTGGAATGACCACTGCTGGCACAGATGCAGACACACACTCTAAGGGCGCCAGCAGACGCCAATACAGCTCAACAGTAGCCCTTCCTGTGATTATAAGTAAAGTCTCAGAAGCAGCAACAAGACAGAAAGGGCCCTATGTAGTGCTACAGGCGAGAAGACTATAATGACTATAATGGAGCTGTGGCCAACTGCATAAAAGTAGCCCTTCCTGAGGTCGCTTTCTAAAGCACAACATCAGAACAATAAATGAAGAAGATATAAAAAGATTTAAGCCAGGGATGAAGCCCTTTTAAAGTCATAACTGTTAAATATGAAGGACTTAAATGAAAATGTTTGTTTTTTTCTTAAGTTGCTGAAGAAATCTGGATTAGTGCTTTTAAGATGCAATTTGCTGTTTTAGGCAATATGTGCCACTGCATCTTGCAAAGAGTGCAACATATGTCTGTAACACGGAATGCTGTACTCTGATTAGTGTGAAAACAGTTGAGGAGAACATCACTCATATTGAGTTGGCAATTAAAATGGTGATTTTAAACATATTAAAATAACACAAGAAAAATCAGATACAGTAATCCCTCCTCCATCGCGGGGGTTGCGTTCCAGAGCCACCCGCGAAATAAGAAAATCCGCGAAGTAGAAACCATATGTTTATATGGTTATTTTTATATATTTTAAGCCCTTATAAACTCTCCCACACTATTACAAACATTTCACGCACAATTATACAGCATAAACCCTTTGTATTCTCTTAGATATTAGGTAAGATTCGTTGAAATTATGTATGTAAACACAGTTTACATACAGTAAAACCTAAATATTATTTTAAAGATATCAAGCGTCTCCGATATCACATATGTTACAGCCATTACGACAGACAGGCCACCATCAATAAATACGTACAATGCAAGAAAAATTGTATACAGTAAAATGTGTGTACAGTGACACTAAACTATGTACATGTAATAAGTACTGTACGTAAATAATTAATTATGGTTACTCACCAACAATGACACGACGACTTGTCCGATAACGATGAGTTTAATTTTACTGCACAACAAAGGAGAGCGTTACAGCTCTTCCAACGGAGCCTCTTCAGGCGACTGTTTAGCACCGCCGTTGTTCTTCTTCCATCACTCTTCAATCCAAATCCCTAGAGCAGATTCCATCCAGACTACTGCCTTATCACGTCCACTTGCAACTCATTTTGCGCCCTGGTTAAAAGACACTGCGGCCGTAGATCTTATATGCTTTTCCTCCTTTTTAAATAAAAAGAATCGTGGACTCATCGTGTAGCTGTTTCCTTCCTTCAACATATCCAAAATTTTTACCTTTTCTGCAATCATTTGCATCTTCTGTTGGCGCTTGTGCACGTTAATGTTGAATGAGTGAGATTAGACTTCCTGGTTAATGCAACACTCCGTCGCTGAGCCAATCAGCAGCACACAGGAACTTAACCGCGTGCTCTGATTGGGTAGCTTCTCAGCCATCCGCCAATAGCGTCCCTTGTTTCAATTCAAATGCGTCCCTTGTTTCAATTCAAATGGGCAAATCAACTGAGGAAGCACACGTACTGTAGACCGCAGACATCCGCGAAGCAGTGAAAAATCCACGATATATATTCACATATGCTTACATTTAAAATCCACGATGGAGTGAAGCCGCGAAAGACGAAGCGCGATATAGCGAGGGATCACTGTATACTGTATAGCAATTATTTCCCATGGTCAATTATATGGGCAGGCAATGTGGTGTAGTGGTTAAGGCTACAGACTTCAGACCCTGAGGTCATGGGTTTAAATCCTGCTACTGACACTGTGTGACCAGAGCGAGTCACTTGACCTTCCTGTGCTCCAGTTGGAAACACAAAGAAAAGTAACCAGTTATATCATAAATGTTGTAAGTCACCTTGGATAAAGGCATCAGCCGAATAAGTAAATGTAAATAAGAAAAGAAATCATCTGCCATTTGCTCTCTGTTACATTTTAGCACAGTTGTAATTCATCACTTGCCATGCAGCGCTGTCAAAGGAAAAAATAAACCATCATTCGCAACAAAGCAAAAAGTGACTAGTGGCCTAAAAACGTGGGTATTTGTCAGGATCGATAACTTTCTAGTATATACTCTGACTATGATTTTATTGAATGTATAAGGCATTTGATTGATACGTAAAGATGTCACACAGAAGTCACACAGGTCTCTTGACCAGACCTAATACTTTGTGCCCTGTATTTATTTTTGTGCTGTAGATTTCAGCAGGCAACATTGAAATTTATCCTGAAATGCAAGATGAAACCTTTACAGCACAGTCAGGATAAGATTAACCTCTCCCTTTACCAAGGCATTTACCCACAATTTAGCTGTTTCCACCATGGTGCTTTCCCAAAGGTAATCCTTCAGCATTGTTTATAGTTTTGTTCTTTATTGCTTTTTCTAGTCTGAGAATGGCACTGTGGAAGAAGGTGCAGTGTCTGCCAACTGAAACTCTGAACCAGCTTTACCCACCATCCTTCCCTATTGAAGTGCGTCACTACATGGCTACATGGCTGGAGGACCAGCCATGGTAAGTACAGTTGTGCTGTGTGTGGTGGGCACTTAGTCTGCCCTGTGACTACAAGGCTTAGCCACTTTGATGTGTTGGTATGTGTTTGAATTCTGTCGTGAATGTATGTAGCAGACATATTTAAAATGGATGGCTTCTTGCCAAATGGGTTTGTTTGTGTCTGTCTGTGTGTGTGTGTGTGTTAGTGTTGCTTTCACATCCTGCCTCTCAAAATATTGAAATGTTAGTACATGTCTGTAGAATTTTCTCCTGTCATTGTATCCTGCATTATTCTTGCACAGTCCAGTTCTTGTAGTAATGTATATGCTTTCCTAATTCTGTTTTCACTTGTCTTCCCTGTACTTGCTCCTCAGCTGACAGTAGATAAAGTAATACCAGAAAGAACCACCCTGCATCAAAGAACGTAGCTAAGCTTGGCCCAGGTTAACCATATGCAAGGGAGGTGGTGATAAAAGTACATTGATCTATCTGTTCAGTTACTGAAACTGCTTAATTCGATTTTAAGATTGCAAAGATCACTGGGCAGAAGGCTGGAATGAACCTAGAAAGAGTGCCAGTCTAGTGGAAGCTACACTTAATTAAAGCATGCACTCATACCATGATAATTTAAAATCACTAGTTAACTTAATTTTAATTAAGGGTACCTGAAATTGACATTTTGAGGGACAAAATGAGAAGGTAACTGGCAAACAATTTATAAAATGGTACATACAGGATAGTGTCACTTACGTGAGCATACTTAACCAATCCAAGCTCTGACAATAGACATGGACATGTTGCAGGGAAGTCTCTGTGGCAGGGGTGACATTCCTGGCTACACTGTGTGGGGAATAAATACGTGCTTCTTGTTTTCTTGTAATACTCTTCTACTCAATATACCTGTAAATCCTCCAGCAGAGAATACCAGAATGATTTGAACTGATGCCAAATTCTGGTAGAGCGGATACTATTTAGGCAAGGCCCACTCATAACAAAGAGAGCTCAAATCCCCAATATTTTATACAGAATTAACAGACCTACTCCTTCATTCACTACTGGACATTTTCATCTAGTCATATACTTGTTATGTTAGTTCAGTAAATCTGTTTATGCAAGATAAGGAATCATCAAGCAATGCATTCATTTTGGTATTATCATTATTACAAAAGAGCAAGCTCAATCACTTATATTCATTTTTTTCTCATGAAAATCCTGTCGTTGTACCCAATCACGTAAATTTTATTGATTAGCCAGAGTGTTGCCTTCAAATTGATGTAAAAATTACTTAGATAGCAAAAAATTGTGTGTCAAAATGTATTAAAGAAATATTCCACCAAAAACATATTTTTCTATGTTATTTCCCCCATGTAGTTTGTAGTGATGGGCAAGAAAAATTTTTTATCTCATATTTTAATACAGAGCAAAAATAACCAAGTGCCTCATAAAACAGACGTCTATGGTAACCAATGCTGGAAATTAGAAAACAGTATCAAAAATGTCCATAATAAAATCTCAAATTACTTATCTTGCAACCACATCTCAGGTCATCCAGTTGTTTGTTTACAACATCTGAAACAAATATATTTTTACTAAAATAATATTAAATAAATGACTTAGCTGTAATGAGATTGTGGGTTTGCTTCCCGGGTCCTCCCTATGTGGAGAGCGCTTTGAGTAGTGAGAAAAGGGTTATATAAATGTAAAGAATTTATTATTTTTAGACTTATGGAAAACATTTTTGCTATTGAAAACGGAAACCGTTCAGACAGGCGTCACCGAAAACAAAATGGAGTTGGATGCTATGATTCTGATTCATTCATTTTTCTTAGCCTTCATTTTATGTTTGTTTTATCTTTATATGTCTAGTAGTTTTATCATTTAATGTCTGCTAGTTGCTTTTGACTATGGAGATTCCAAATATATGGTTTTTGTAGCAAATGTTTATTTCAGTTTTTTTTTTTAATATATTTTGCACAGTTTCTGATGCCATTTTGATTTTGTTACTAGCACCACCTTTTTGCAAATCCCATAGCCAAATGAGGCATGGTTGCAAAGGTCGAGACATTTGACATTATTAATGCAGCAGACTTAAAGGATGGTCCTGGTGGCTATGGTTTCATCCAAAGTTGTGTATATATCTCTATCTTCTTCCTCTTTCATACTCTCTGGCTTATGACTTTTTAGTAACGTTTTTTGACTCTGATTTCTGGGTTTTGTTTTTGGCTTGGTGAAACTGCAGTATGATTTTCAGTTTCAATCTCAGTGTATATTCTGACTCATTTTCTGGTCTGTCTCTTTCAAAATACTGTCTTCCCATTTGTTAAAAAAATGTAATAATTACTTGAAAGGCAGAAATTAGTTCTACATGTTTCTTCACTAGAAAATAAAAGTAATAGAAACAAAACAAAATACAGAATACACTTGGAAAGAATATTTATAAATATGCTGAAGTATAACAGCTGTCATTAATAATTGCCCCATTCTAATTTGTCATTCAAGTTAAACTGATTAAGAGTCACAGTTGATTGGTCATATCATTGCACTGTCAAAGCAAACACGAGTCATCCAGTTTTATTTTTGACCTAATTCCATAATTGGGTAAAAGTGACAGCGACAAAAGACTTTTTTACCATAGAAGAGTAGCATGATTTTAAGCTCAAGTTTTTAAAATAATATTACATAAAACCTACAAACCTGAGGTGAAGTTGAACCTCTGTTTATTTGAAGTGGCAAACATGGATTGATTATTTAATTTCATTATGAATTCTCTCCCTTGACATGTGCAACATAAACTGAACACCTGCTCCTTTCAAACTCTCTGCACATGCCTAATTTTATAGAGGTCTGTTGTTAAGAGATTCTATGTAATTGCATTATAACTGAAAAAATGGCTTGAAATGATCACATTCCTTCAAATTTGGAAGGAATTTTGGTTATGCTTGTTCACTAGAAGGTGGTGGGCTTGATGAACTTAGCTGGTGTGGGGCAAGTGATGAGAAGACAGAGCCTCGTCTTTGGGGAAATATACAACTATTCCTTGCTGTGCAACAGGGACAAGAGTAGGAAGCAGAACAATATCTTAGAATAATATAACATGTAGGTGAATGACCAAGTCTTAACAGCTGATTCTTGTTCATTACTTTGAAATGGAATGCATTAAAAAGTCTGGAGGATGGCTAGAGAATAAAGCCTATGGACAGCTTAGGCCCTTAAAGTTAAGTATATGCTGAGAGGTGCAGACTCCCATGCCTGCAGGTTTTTATTCATTTTTACCTTTAGTTAATCTCATTGTTTAGTTGTCTGGCCTTAAAATAGAAATTCATAAACTTTTGTATACCTCACCTTAGCTTCAAATTTTTATTTTTTTTGTTTTGCTGTTTTCTTTTTAATTTGCCATTTTCTGTAAAGTTTTCACCCTTAATTGTATCAAAATGATGATGATTAGCAGTAAGCAGTGCAGACAGAGTTGTAAACAACTTTGAGTGCTGAAGGGGAGCAATTACTTAACTGACATTTTCATTTGTAGTAGCAGACAGGGAAGTAATTGCACCCCTTTGGCATTCAGTATTGTCATTATTTGCTGTAGATACAATTCAATTAAATATACTCCTATATGAGGTGTGACACAAAAACAACTGGATTGATAAAAAAATAAAAATATTTATTGATGAATTACAGCATTCTAAACGTCACCTACTGTATCTATGTACTCCCCCTCCCGGTCTATACACCGCTCCATACATATCTTCCATTGATTGGAAACAGTGCTGGAAGTCTTCTTGCTTGAGGCTCTTCAACAGGCTTGCCGTTTCACTCTTCACTTTATCCATTGAATAAAAATGTGTTCCCTTCAGGTCACTTTTGATTTTCGGGAACAAGTAAAAATCACAGGGAGCTTATTGGGCGAATAGGGAGGATGATCGAGGACAGGAATGTTTTTGTCAGTCAAAAACTGCTTTACGGAAAAAGCATTGAGTGTGGGAGCATTGTCTTGTCTTGTCTTGTCTCACTATTCGCTTTCTTCACCCGACATTGTCATGGCAACTTGTGTAGTGATTGTTGTGCAAATACTGACTGGGCTATTCACAGGATATAACTAGCCGGTCAGCGGTTTGAGGAGGCATGTAGGAGGAGATATAGTTCTAGGATTCATGTCCAGCCGACCTCCAGATGGTTTTCCAGGAAAGCCCCAAGCTCAGTCCGGTTATTTTTGTGTCTCACCTCGTAGAAAAAGTAAACTTCCATCCATCCATTAGCCAACTTGCTATATCCCAACTACAGGGTCATGGGGGTCTGCTGGAGCCAATCCCAGCCAACACTGGGCGCAAGGCAGGAAACAAACCCCGGGCAGGGCGCAAGCCCACCGCAGGACACGGACATGCACACACACCTAGCACACACTAGGGACAATTTAGGATCGCCAGTGCACCTAACCTGCATGCCTTTGGACTGTCGGAGGAAACCGGAGTACCTGGAGGAAACCCACGCAGACACGGGGAGAACATTCAAACTCAATGCAGGGAGGACCCGGGAAGCAAACCTGGGTCTCCTAACTGTGAGGCAGCAGCGCTACCCACTGTGCCACCGTGCTGCCCCAAAATAAACTTGATCATGGCAAGTTTTTGAAAAAATACAAAAATTTCAGAATTTCTTACAATAAGAATTAATAAAGACAAATAGTAAGGGTAATTAAAAGTAAGTACTTTATTTTCCAGTTGTAATGCATCTTAACAAGATGAAAGATCAAATAAAAGAACTCCCATATTAACAGCAACTGTTCACATCATAGCACATCAAATCAAAAATTTTGGGTCAAATACTTAGGAAGCCACTAGAACTGATAATTTGGTATGTTACATCAGTATTATTTTTTACACATTAAATTTTTAGTAAGAAATTATTGCAGTATGATCTAGAACCCTGTAAAATGATTTTATATCTTGTCATGTTTGGGCTTCTGAGTTGCACAAAAAACAGGCAGGAGAGAACTAGGTAAAGAGACTTATTCTGGCACTTTGAGGAATTGTATTGGGACTTTATTCAGTATTGGAGCTTTTATTGAAACACACAGTAAACTGGGCAACTTCGTAGTTGTCTGTCTTGCTCCAGTTCTGTTCTTCAGATTAAAAGAACTCAAAGGTGTCTTACTTGGGAGGTTTCTGCTACACAGAGACTGGTGCAGAGGCTGGAGTAGAGCTAGACAAGGTCTGGACAGGACAGAAAGAGAACAGAACAGCAGGTGAGACAGCTGGCTTTTAAGCCTCAAAGCATTGTACGATATGTCTGTTACCCTGTAAAGTACACAGCTAATATAACATAGGCAAACTCAGAGCTATTATATAGTGTGTTTTGTTTGTATTTAAAAGGTGTTTGAAAGAGTGTTTTCCCCCATGGCTGAAGCAGACTTGGAAAACGCAGGTACAGTGCAAGCGTCTACGATATACTATACTAGCCGACGCCCGCCATAGCATATGGTGGTGTAAGAATAGGAACGGAAAACGGTGAGAAAAGAATTCAGAAATCAAGTAGAAATAAATACTTCTTGAAAAGACGCAGTGTTCATGTAGAATTTCTGGCCAAGTAGGATTACATGTGAAAGTGATAAATAAATCAGGCTTTCCGAATTTACGTACTATGACCATGGCATCCTGATAGTTTTGTTGCATGTATCTTGGACTTCCTGGAAATGTGGATGGTAATATGATCATTTTGCCTACACGTACGTTGTTATTTTCAGCGTTTGCTTGCAGTGCATCTGTATTCAAACATTGTATTGTTCCACGTGCAGATCTTGTTGATGTAATCTGAGACAGTTGAGACACCCGCCCTCTGTTTTAACATATGCATAGTTTGCCGCTGGAGTGCAAAATACTAAATGTATTCCTCATTGCTAATCTGTACACGTAAAATTGGCATTGACATTGAGTAAGCCTTATTCGCTTGGCGGTTCTTTTATCGGGAACATGTTGTAAATCTTTGTGCCAGCCAATGTCTCCGTAAGGGAATAAAAGTGGGTAAACCATATGATCGCAATTCATATTGAGCGTGGAAATCTGTTTACAGGAGTTGCATATGGGATAGATGCAAATGTCCCTTTCGGCAGGCGTTTCGCCATCTTCTCCGACGAAAATCGCTGCAATGTCGGGGCATTGTATCGTCGTAAATCCTGCCCAGGGTTTTCCTTGAAAAATCATTCGTACAGATGCTATTGGATTGGACTGAGCAGGGTTGATGGTTCTGAGTATGGAATCTAGCTGGAGAAGTACATTTTCACTGCATGCATAGTTTGCTTTATTTTGTAAGCCTACTTCGTAGCTTGCGCTGTCCATATCCTGGAGAGGTAGAAGTGTTAGCGTATAGTGGAGAGATTTGGTGATACATTTGCCATCCATCCATCCATCAATTCTCTTCCGCTTATCCGAGGTCGGGTCGCGAGGGCAGCAGCTTGAGCAGAGATGCCCAGACTTCCCTCTCCCCGGTCACTTCTTTTAGCTCTTCCGGGAGAATCCCGAGGCGTTCCCAGGCCAGCCAGGAGACATAGTCCCTCCAGCGTGTCCTGGGTCTTCCCCGGGGCCTCCTCCCGGTTGGACGTGCCCGGAACACCTCACCAGAGAGGCGTCCAGGAGGCATCCTGATCAGATGCCCGAGCCACCTCATCTGACTCCTCTCGATGCGGAGGAGCAGCGGGTCTACTCTGAGCCCCTCCCGGATGACTGAGCTTCTCATCCTATCTTTAAGGGAGAGCCCAGACACCCTGCGGAGGAAACTCATTTCAGCCGCTTGTATTCGCGATCTCGTTCTTTCGGTCACTACCCATAGCTCATGACCATAGGTGAGGGTAGGAACATAGATCGACTGGTAAATTGAGAGCTTTGCCTTACAGCTCAGCTCCTTTTTCACCATGACACACCGATGCAGAGCCCACATCACTGCGGATGCCGCACCGATCCGCCTGTCGATCTCACGCTCCATTCTTCCCTCATTTGTGAACAAGACCCCGAGATACTTGAACTCCTCCACTTGGGGCAGGATCTCGCTACCAACCCTGAGAGGGCACTCCACCCTTTTCCGGCTGAGGACCATGGTCTCGGATTTGGAGGTGCTGATTCTCATCCCAGCCGCTTCACACTCAGCTGCGAACCGATCCAGAGAGAGCTGAAGATCACGGCCTGATGAGGCAAACAGGACAACATCATCTGCAAAAAGCAGTGACCCAATCCTGAGTCCACCAAACCGGACCCCTTCAACACTCTGGCTGCACCTAGAAATTCTGTCCAAGTTCTGACACCGGTTGTACAGGGACCGAACAGCCCTTATCAGGGGGTCCGGTACCCCATACTTCCGGAGCACTCCCCACAGGATTCCCCGAGGGACACGGTCGAACGCCTTTTCCAAGTCCACAAAACACATGTAGACTGGTTGGGCGAACTCCCATGCACCCTCCAGGACTCTGCTAAGGGTGTAGAGCTGGTCCACTGTTCCGCAACCAGGACGAAAACCACACTGTTCCTCCTGAATCCGAGGTTCGACTATCCAACGGACCCTCCTCTCCAGGACCCCCGAATAGACTTTTCCAGGGAGGCTGAGGAGTGTGATCCTTCTGTAGTTATAGTGTATTTTAAAACAGTATGGTCAATGGCCAGGAGGTTGAGTTATCTATGCACCCATGGAAGCAAACGCTAGAGAAGAGTTGTATTCTCGAATGTGTTCACGATAATTTTTAGCTTCTGATGTTTGCTGTGTAAGAAGCTGTTGTAAAGACACAGGTGGCTCCCTCAAAGTTGGTAAAGCTACTTTACCGTTGTGGCAGCACCTCGAGTACTTGTTGGATGTATTACGCTCAGCAGGCCAGTATAGTGCATGACATGGAAGACGACGAATAGGAATCGAGAAATGCCGTGTCGGCTGCGTGTGGGCAGGACCGGTTTTGAAGTGGAAGCAGGACGAACCAGAAGAGAAATATATATATGAGATATATTAAGATCTCTCGAAAACAAAAACAAAAGATAAATATCAATATCCATTTTCTTTCTGTGTGCTAGTTTAGTAGTAAAAACTAACAATGCAGTTATGACCAGCATCAACATATGCAAGATAATGCCCCAATTTAGACTAGATGCGAGACACAATCATTCTCCAACATACACAAACACCTTAGCAATACCAGAATCACCTGACAAGATCAGTATGTATGCTTTTGAACCGTGGGAACAAATTGGAGACTAAATGAAAACATTCAAATACAAGAGGGAATATGCAATCAAAGATCTGCATTTATGGTGAAGAACTATAAAAATCACTTTTTGTTTAATCATGCAACGTAATGTATGTTTTACACATTAGCTCTTTCTTAAAAACGCATATAACAGCGCTCAAGTGAGTGAGTCTGTTCCACATTGTTTGAATGCATGAGTGACATCACTCTTCGATGTTAAAAAGCCGTCATTGTTGCACAGGCTAATTCAGTTTACTGTGAATGCCTGATTTTTGTAACCCACATCAAAGGCACAGCAGTTGCTTCTATCAGAAGTTGCATCCTCACAGAAGTTAAGCAACAGTCCTGTCAAAAAACATCTCACTGGTGCAGTGATTCAGATTCAGTAAGTCGCATATTCATAGGGGTGTTAATCTGCAAATAATAAAGTTCTTTCTTAAGTATGAAACATGAAATGTTTTCACATAAGCAAATCCAACTACCTGTATATTTAAAAGAGAGAGATGGAATCTTTAATGTTGTGTAAAAGGGATTTTGCATACTTGTGTGCATTTTACAAAATAAAAAATGAACTAAACATACAAGTTAATGCTATTAACAATTACATAAATATAATTTAAATGAATAAGAGAAAAATAACATATATGACAGAAAGTTAAATGCTTGCTGTGGGAATTTCTGTTCCTGTAGATGAAGATGGATTAGCCATGCCTGAAATTTCTGGTTTCAGTGTTAGTGTATTTTTATGTTGCAGAAATATTACAATAGGAAGTTATTATTAATTCCGCGTTAGTGTTAAATGAAAAGGATTTGAATTCCCAGCAGCTTCTTGATCAGCCTGCCAGAAGGATGAAGGTGAGGCACTCAATGTAAAAAGGAAGTCTCAATAAGCTGAGAGGGTCGTGATCATTACTGTATCGCTTTCACAGCTGCAGCAAACCTGTTCATTTGGATTACTATCATCACTACCCTTAAAGAATACTGTTTTTTTCTTGATTTCTGTTCTGTATCATGAGAGTGGCTAGTTTGTGTGGTTTTATTTGGTTTGGTCTGACGGCTGAGTAAGTAACGTCAGCTCATCAACTGCCTACCGCAAATATTTGAATCTGCGAATACAGGAAGTCCTGACACTGAATACTACAGATGACGCAGTGTAAAACACCAATGGTTCAGATATGTTATGAAATATATATAAATCGGCAATTAGTGTCTCTACAATGAAGACATTTTTGTTTAGCTCAATTGGCTGTGAAGACCTATATTTAGTCTTTCCATAGGGAGAATGTAGCACCCTTATGGCCTGTTTTAAAACCATGGGGTGTGTGCTTGATGCTGTCATATAACAATAAAAATAACAAAGGAAGCTATACAGATAATGAATACAGTGAAGATTACAAAAATGACTTGAATGATAATCTACAAGTCTATAATTTATCCAGTAGTCTTCTGTAATTAAAATAAAAACACATCACCTTTCCTTGTGTTACTTTTGCAGTCTTGACTGCTCAGCTCTCTTTTTTTCACTGATAGTCCAATGGTTTGTTCCTGGGAGGTGACAAAGAACATAATTTTAGCAAATTTTTCAGATGATCCGATGTAGCCATTATGATGTATCCTTAGTCTGTGCCTGCTATCTTGCAATTTCCTTTATAACTGTTGTGATTGTGGACACCAGGTGGTACAATTGCTCACCTTTTCCCCAACAGACAACCATACTGGACACAGGTTAAAAGTACTAAGAATATTTTTACTTCTTTTTTAAAGTGTCCCAAAGCACTTCCACCACAACAAACAGGCAATAACTATAATAATAATACAATAATTATAACAATTCTCTTCTCCCAGCAGCTCCGTCACACTCCCTCCCAACTCCGGCTCTCTTGCTGGGTCTCCGCTAGTCCTTTATATAGTCCTTGACCCGGAAGTGCTTCTGTCCTTCCATCCATGTGATTCATCAGCACTTCCAGGTCAGATGGAGTCTTGTATTTTCTTCAGCCCGGAAGTACTTCTGTCCTTCCGTCCCCATGACTTGGGAGTACTTCCAGGCTATATTGGAAACAGAAATCCCTGTGTCTCCCTGCAGCGTCCCCTGGTGGCTCCCACGATACCCAGCAGGGCTGTGAAGCCGAACTCCATCTCCCATAGTGCCCTGCGGGAATCTGGGGCACCACTAACCTGCAGAGAAATCACCATCTAGCGTCCTGGGGGTTTCATCCGGGTTGAGCTGCCGGCCGTACATCACACTGTGTTACACTGAGAACACTCCACAAAGCCAGTTAAATAATTGTCAATAGTAATACAAAAAAAAACAATTCCACTCTCATTAGTCATTTTGCTTTGGTTTCTGTCAAATGACGGGTAGATGCTGTTCATATTTGCTGGCTCCTGGACACTGTAATTTTATCATTTTCAATGTAAAGGTAATGCCAAGCCATAGCCAACTTAAAAAGTGTGCTGGAGAACTTGAATGCATGCATATTAAACCAAGATGGTATATAACAAAGGTCCTTTGTAGCAGATTTTGGTTTGTTAATTTCACCAACTTTATTAACTTGAGAGCAAGACAAAATCCACAATATGTTTTTCCAATCTTGCAATGATTATTTGTGTAAGGCAAATACTTTTACCTGTACTATCAAGGCTGAACCTTCATCCATGTTCATGGAAGCCCATATTGCAGTGCGCGTGAGCTGAAAGGTGGAAAATGCTGTTAAAAAACAGTTGTTTGATACATTTCTAATAGTAAGGAGTGGCTGAAAGTCAAACTAAAATCACAGTTGTGCAAAGATATTACAGCTACTTTCCACATTGTGACATTGTATAAAATAGCAAGAGCAGACTACTAATAATTGTTATACTTCTTTGTGGAATTAATAGCAATTATTTTCATAGACTTTATGGGATAGCAAACGTTAGCCCACACTGTCTTTAACAAGCACATTTCTAATCACTGCTTTTTCTCTGCTTTTTACAATTAAAAGGAGGCATGCTCAGAAGTGATCCTTACAGGATAAAATGGGACATGGGCTAATGAGAGAAAATGAGCCACTGTATCTACCCCATAGTGCCTGTCCCAGAACTTGGGAACTGTGCTGAAGTACATAGTAGGAGGAGGGGAGAGAACAGTGTCTCATTGGTGGGACTACAGGCAGTTTGAAGATTAAAAGGGATGCCAAGACGTGCAATTGATGTCTTCCTTAGGCACATAGAGAAAGACCTTGGCACCTAAACTGGTATGCTCAGAGCAGCTCAGTTTTTATGTGAACTCATATTTCTATTATGTAATGATGTAATTGATAAAATTCCAGGGACTTGAGGACAATTTTCTTTTCCTCACACTCAGATTCTGTAGTGATAAATTTATTCTTGATAAGTTTGAATTCATTCTTAAGTGAATTACACATCTTTATTTCCCTAGTCAGCGAGCAGGAGTGAGGACACCAGCTAATGTCGCTGTGTCTCAGTATGATATGCCTGTTGACCTTCACCTTAGCTCATATTTCCCAACAGTAACCTCGACTGGAAGTGGCATCATTACCTGAGCCACTGCTATACTTGTTTAAAAAGGTATTCACCATGTGTTCTTGCCTTGTTCTAGTATTGCTTTTCTTATTTTTAGAAATATTTCACAATGTATTTGAAAATATGTAAATATTAGCGCAATAGTTTAATGCTATGATAAGATTCTCACTGACCCTAAATGTGACATTGAGCAGCTAAACGATTAGTAATACTGCATATTTACAGTTTTTTATTTAGCCCAGGGGATCATTTTACTAAGCACAGGAGAGAGAATCTAGTTATTTCAGAAATTTGAGGCTCAACCCATTTTCTTTCATTTATCTTTTTTTGAAAAGCAATTTATGTTTGGCAGTTCTGGTATTGCTCTTGGCTTCACTGGGCATGTAGGATCACCATTGTTTTTGTAACTTGTTAATCTGTGTACCCACATTGAACAAAATTGGCATGGAGTCCATAATAGCAAAATATACAGTATGTCTGTGCCTGGCTGAAGTGCTTGCTAAGTGTTGACTCACTTATATAGAGATTATTATCCAGCCACCCATCCTTAGCTTGTTTTATGAATTTGCTTTACTGATTACAAATTGATGTGAAGGCTACAACCTATTGCAATGTTACTAGGACCCTGAACAAGATGCCAGTTCTTCAATGGACTCATTACACACAAGCACACTTGCTCACATTAGCCGATTAGGGTGATGGATTAACCAAACATGCATGTCCTTAGTGTATGGAAGGAATACAGAGGACCCAAAGAAAATCCAGAAGAACACCTGGACAATGTTCAAACTCCAAACATACAATGACCACGACACAAAGTAAATGTAGATCATTAAGCCAGCAAGCCACTGTCCCAGCTATAGGTTATTACAAGAGATGTAAATAACAATCAGACAGTGAATTCCTTTTGGGTTATCATATTGCATCTTCGATTTTGAGAACAATTTTTGTTTTTATCATGTGCATCATGTGGTAGCCACGCATTCTTCTAGGTTGATAGCCTGATTATTTCCACACCCATGTTCTTAGTAGTTTCTCTGTGTTTTTAAACCGAGGAGTAACGTCATAAAAATGTTAAAGGTGACCTTTTCCCCTTATTCCTTAGTGTTGCTGGGATGAAGTACATTTCTAGCTTCATCACTTCCTGACAACTCCACGGGTGTGCCTCTCTTTCTATGCTGGGAGGTTTTCCTAGCCGAACTGTGGACACTGCATCTGTATTTTGTTAGGATTTTTTTGTTGTTTGTGAGATTCTGTTCAATTCCATATTCAATAATTTTTAAGTCAAATAATGTTCTAATTTGTAATTTTTTTTTACTTCTGTTCCAGTAAGCTTTATGACTTGCTTCCAGATTCATTGTTTTTGTGTTTTGAAATTTTCTGGCTTATATTAGTTTCTCCCTGATGAGTTCTGGTATGTTGTTTTTGTTTCTGTAGATGAGTTTCAGGAGAGTTTGGTGTTGGAGAGCAATACAGAGCTCTCCATCACTTCATAGCGACAAGACTTCCAAAGTTTAGAGGTCTCTTCTGAAAGTGGAGAAGTCAGTCATTTTCTTTCTCTCTGAAATAACACACTATTTAACATGAATGTTACGTGTGACAATTAATCGATTTCAGCAATTGTGCAGAATGAAAGAAACCAAAAATCCAAATTAAAGGCCAGTGTCTAAAACTTGGAAGCATCAAATTGTGTCCTTTTTTGATGGGGTATCATGTTTGCTGGTGAAATGTACAAATTAAGAATTTTTCTGAACTGCTTACAATTCATTCTATTTATGCCAGATGAATTACAGACCAAGCCACCTTCTGGGACCCAGCAGACACATCGAGCAAAGATTTCAGTTTCACTGTTTTCTTGCGTTAAGGCCTAGAATTCTTCTGCAGAATCTGCCACTCTGTACAACTGGCTGCCTCCCAACTCATATGCAATCTTTCACAGAGTTATCTGATCTGGTGTGTCAGCAATTACACAGTTCCTACCGTATGCTAATGTTAGCGTTGCGCACATTACTTTGCTTATGTCATTTTTCTTGTATTGAAAAGTCTCCTGGATAGCAGAACAATGTATTTGCTTATCTTTTGGGCTTGTTTTTTTTTTAACAAGGACAATTTAAAAATGCAACAATTAACAGACAAAATGTTTTGACAGCTTTGACCAAGACCCCGTGATGTGGTACAACATTCATAAAATTGTTGCCAGAGTTTTGAAGATCCCTAAAGGCACTACCACACTACTTGATAATTTATTCCATGTGTCCATGGTACTTTGAGCCACAACAAGCACCTACAGTATGTCCTCCTGTGCTCTGAAGTTATACATGAAGATGAAGAACAACTGTACAAGGGAATGTATCAAAAACAAATATAAATAAACAGCAATCCACCAAGTATCTATATCTGTGTGATCATCTGGTTGCTATGTCTCTCTTAAATGCCATTTGGTATGGAATTTGTAAAAGCAGTGCTAATATTTGTGATAAACCATCTTTTGGAATGAAAAATGCAATGTCATTTATTACTACATGCATTACAAAATACATTCCTACACATGGTGCACTGCTAACATTGACACTGAATATGCCCAAATAGGTGTAACTGTCAGACGGACAGAAATCTGCTTATCCGCTTTAGTAAAAGGAATATTGTCTGTCTGTCCATTTGCTAGGCTTAGGACAAAAAATAAAAAAATAGGCAAAACTTATAGAAGACTAGTGCTGTTAATCGGCTGTATCAGAAGTGCTAGGTAAGTAAGTATTTTTTTGTACACAGTATTTGTAGTTTTTTTTTTTTAAACAGGGGCTAATATTATTACTTTACTGGAGCTCCTTACTCTTGAATATACTACATACAGTTGGCCTTGAGTATAACATTTTTGCCATTGATCAATTCTTGCTTTTCCTAGTGACTGACTTTGGCTTCTTTCAATGATAAATGTGTTTTGCAGGAAACTGTATTCTTTTGAATTCAAACAGGTAATAACTTTAAAAATTGGAATTTTGAATATTTATGTCAACCTGCCTTGTGTCCTATGCTTGCTGGGATTGGTTCCAGCTTCCCTGCAATCCTGCTTAGGATAAAGCAGGTTTAGAAAATGGGTAGATGATAGATTACTGTTCTTAATTTTAGTAGTAGTATTGTATGTTAATGATTTTCATTTGGTTACATGGTTCACTCAAGCATTACTTTGCTTTTTTTTGCCAGACAATAAAGTTGCAACACTGACTTTAAATTATTAGTTACTTTACATTATTACAAAAAATAAAATGATGTTGAAGGTCTGCATGTTTAAGTGAACTGTGTAATGAATTAAATGTTAGAAATGCTTATATTATACTATAGTATACTATACTATACTAAAATGCATACAGTGTGTAATGAAACTGCACCCCTAAACCCCCCACCTCCTTCAGCCAGGAGGCTAGGAATTGAATTATGTGGTTTTGAGGATGGAATTACATGTACATGAGCAATGGAATAAAAATCTACATTTAAAAGAACCTGTAAAATACCAATGAACAGATTTTTTTGTGTTATGAGGAGAATAATACTGTATATATCATGAGATTTACAGTACAACATCACACCACATTGTGAGTTGGAGTAATGCTCACATCAGGAAATTTACAATATAATACACACAAAATCACAATCTACTCGATTTTGAGCTGTTACAGGTCTGTTACAGTTAAGTCAGTAAATATTTAAATATTTAAATAGTGTACAAGACAAAAATATCTTAACACTGTACGCTGTGTGGATTGTTATGACCAAGGAAGAAAACACAGGTGAGGTGAATAAAGATGGTTCACTATTTATTAACATACCAAATAGTGTATTCATTTCAGTACACAATATAAGTGTCCTAGTATTTGTTGCATGTACTGTGAAGAATGTATTAATTCGCAAACTGCACCCTTTAGCAAAGAAGTAATAGTTTGAACTATATGTACAGTTAGTATATATGTTGTCCGGGGCTTTATGCCCCTGGTAGGGCCACCCAAGGCAAACTGGCCCTAGGTGAGGGATGAGACAAAGAGCGGTTAAACAAACCTCCTATGACGAAAAACAATTTTGGACGGCGTTTTCCCTTGCCCGGACGCGGGTCACCGGGGCCCCACTCTGGAGCCAGGCCTGGAGGTGGGGCTCGATGGCGAGCGCCTGGTGGCCGGGCCTGCACCCATGGGGCTCGGCCGGGCACAGCCCGAAGAGGCAACGTGGGTCCCCCTTCCCATGGGCTCACCACCAATGGGAGGGGCCAAGGAGGTCGGGTGCAGTGTGAGTTGGGTGGTGGCCGAAGGCGGGGACCTTGGCGGTCCGATCCTCGGCTACAGAAACTGGCTCTTGGGACGTGGAATGTCACCTCTCTGAAGGGGAAGGAGCCTGAGCTAGTGCGCGAAGTTGAGAAGTTCCGGCTAGATATAGTCGGACTCACCTCGACGCACAGCTTGGACTCTGGAACCAATCTCCTTGAGAGGGGCTGGACTCTCTACCACTCTGGAGTTGCCCCCGGTGAGAGGCGCCGAGCAGGTGTGGGTATACTTATTGCCCCCCAACTTGGAGCCTGTACATTGGGGTTTACCCCGGTGGACGAGAGGGTAGCCTCCCTTCGCCTTCGGGTGGGGGGACGGGTCCTAACTGTTGTTTGTGCGTATGCACCGAACAGCAGTTCGGAGTACCCACCCTTTTTGGAGTCCCTGGAGGGGGTGCTAGAGGGCATACCTTCTGGGGACTCCCTCGTTCTGCTGGGAGACTTCAATGCTCACGTGGGCAATGACAGTGAGACCTGGAAGGGCGTGATTGGGAGGAATGGCCCCCCTGATCTGAACCCGAGCGGTGTTTTGTTATTGGACTTCTGTGCTCGTCACGGATTGTCCATAACGAACACCATGTTCAAGCATAGGGGTGTTCATATGTGCACTTGGCACCAGGACACCCTAGGCCTCAGTTCGATGATCGACTTTGTGGTCGTGTCGTCGGACTTGCGGCCACATGTCTTGGACACTCGGGTGAAGAGAGGGGCGGAGCTGTCAACTGATCACTACCTGGTGGTGAGTTGGCTTCGATGGTGGGGGAGGATGCCGGTCAGGCGTGGTAGGCCCAAACGTGTTGTGAGGGTCTGCTGGGAACGTCTGGCAGAGCCCCCTGTCAGAAGTAGCTTCAACTCCCACCTCCTGCAGAACTTCGACCACATCCCGAGGGAGGTGGGGGACATTGAGTCCGAATGGGCCATGTTCCGTGCCTCTATTGTTGAGGCAGCTGACCGGAGCTGTGGCCGTAAGGTGGTCGGTGCCTGTCGTGGCGGCAATCCCCGAACCCGCTGGTGGACACCGACGGTGAAGGATGCCGTCAAGCTGAAGAAGGAGTCCTACGGGACCCTTTTGTCCTGTGGGACCCCGGAGGCAGCTGATAGGTACCGGCAGGCCAAGCGGAATGCGGCTTTGGTGGTTGCTGAGGCAAAAACTCGGGCATGGGAGGAGTTTGGGGAGGCCATGGAGAATGACTTTCGGACGGCTTCGAGGAGATTCTGGTCCACCATCCGGCGTCTCAGGAAGGGGAAGCAGTGCAGTGTCAACACTGTATATGGTGGGGATGGTGCGCTGCTGACCTCGACTCGGGACGTTGTGGGTCGGTGGGGGGAATACTTCGAAGACCTCCTCAATCCCATTAACATGCCTTCCAATGAGGAAGCAGAGCCTGGGGACTCAGAGGTGGGCTCCCCCATCTCTGGGACTGAGGTCACCGAGGTGGTCAAAAAACTCCTTGGTGGCAGGGCCCCGGGGGTGGATGAGATACGCCCGGAGTTCCTCAAGGCTCTGGATGTTGTAGGACTGTCTTGGCTGACACGCCTCTGCAACATCGCATGGACATCAGGGACAGTGCCTCTGGATTGGCAGACCGGGGTGGTGGTCCCCCTCTTTAAGAAGGGGGACCGGAGGGTGTGTTCCAACTACAGAGGGATCACACTCCTCAGCCTCCCTGGAAAAGTCTATTCAGGGGTCCTGGAGAGGAGGGTCCGTCGGATAGTCGAGCCTCGGATTCAGGAGGAACAGTGTGGTTTTCGTCCTGGTCGCGGAACAGTGGACCAGCTCTATACCCTTAACAGGGTCCTGGAGGGTGCATGGGAGTTTGCCCAACCAGTCTACATGTGTTTTGTGGACTTAGAAAAGGCATTCGACCGTGTCCCTCGGGGAATCCTGTGGGGGGTACTCCGAGAGTATGGGGTACCGGCCCCCCTGATAAGGGCTGTTCAGTCCCTGTACGATCGGTGCCAGAGCTTGGTCCGCATTGCCGGCAGTAAGTCGAACCCGTTTCCAGTGAGAGTTGGACTCCGCCAGGGCTGCCCTTTGTCACCGATTCTGTTCATAACTTTTATGGACAGAATTTCTAGGCGCAGCCAGGGTGTTGAGGGGGTCCGGTTTGGTGGGCTCAGGATTGGGTCACAGCCTTTTGCAGATGATGTTGTCCTGTTTGCTTCATCAGGCCGTGATCTTCAGCTCTCTCTGGATCGGTTTGCAGCCGAGTGTGAAGCGGCTGGGATGAGAATCAGCACCTCCAAATCCGAGACCATGGTCCTCAGCCGGAAAAGGGTGGAGTGCCCTCTCAGGGTTGGTAGCGAGATCCTGCCCCAAGTGGAGGAGTTCAAGTATCTCGGGGTCTTGTTCACGAGTGAGGGAAGAATGGAGCGTGAGATCGACAGGCGGATCGGTGCGGCATCCGCAGTAATGCGGGCATTGCATCGGTCTGTCGTGGTGAAAAAGGAGCTGAGCCGCAAGGCGAAGCTCTCAATTTACCAGTCGATCTATGTTCCTACCCTCACCTATGGTCATGAGCTATGGGTAGTGACCGAAAGAACGAGATCGCGAATACAAGCGGCTGAAATGAGTTTCCTCCGCAGGGTGTCTGGGCTTTCCCTTAAAGATAGGGTGAGCAGCTCAGTCATCCGGGAGGGGCTCAGAGTAGAGCCGCTGCTCCTCCGCATCGAGAGGAGTCAGATGAGGTGGCTCGGGCATCTGATCAGGATGCCTCCTGGACGCCTCCCTGGTGAGGTGTTCCGGGCACGTCCAACCGGAGGAGGCCCCGGGGAAGACCCAGGACACGCTGGAGGGACTATGTCTCTCGACTGGCCTGGGAACGCCTTGGGATTCTCCCGGAAGAGCTAGAAGAAGTGGCCGGGGAGAGGGAAGTCTGGGCATCTCTGCTCAAGCTGCTGCCCCCGCGACCCGACCTCGGATAAGCGGGAGACAATGGATGGATGGATGGATAGTATATAGCATACAGGCACTAGTATTTGTGGCTCTCTAAGAGAAGGTGTTAATATTTCACCCTTATGTGGGACCTTGACGGCAATGTTCTGTGCTTGAAAGACCTGGAGGGTAGTGGAGTCTGTGAGTGCAGTTTAGGCTGTAATAAATTGAAAGAGGTGGGGCTGGGTCCCACTTGGCATTACGCGCATGTACAGTGTTCATTGTCTCTCTGTCTCTCTGAGCTGCACTAGCGCCATCATGGCTTGTTTTGAGCTTGAGGAATCCAGCTCCTCCTGAATTTCTCTGTCACTCCCTGGCAGCTGGACCTGGTGTGTATAGCACACCTTGAGTGTGTAACCACATCTTAACTTCAGCTTTGGTGACCCTTCTTTCTTCCACTACAGTGGTCACGCCACATATCACCCTGTTTCTTTTCTCTTGTCAAAATACCTCAGCTTATTTGCCAAGTGGCGCTGTTGTATAGGTGGTGTTCAGCTGGCAGCTAGTAAAAAAGACAGGGTGCTTTAAAATAGACCCCTTGCTTCAACATTATTATTGAAAAATATCGACAAATAAAAAAAATGTGTCAGCTGATATTCTTTTTCCTGTAATGTCACCAAATTTCAGTCATACTGTATCAGTCAAAGCATTTTGTAAATTTTGGGTTATTTATTTTTTCTGTTGTAGGGTTTTTTTTATTCCTAAATATTGATGTACCAAAATGTCCTTTCTTCGTGAATGCTTATTGCTATAGATGTATCACCTTGTTAAATGTCAGTTTTTTTCAACAGTCTTGTTCCATCAATAAACTGCTGAGCTTTCATTACAAGATATGTAATATGGAATGACGATGAGGAATCCTCAGTGATGTGGACCCCTGAGAACATAGGTGCTCACAGGGATGTCATTGATTTCAATGGGGACATGATCCCTCCAACTCTCCTGAAGTGCACACAGCTTCTATGTTATGATATTCACCACAAAGAAGCACAAAAATGAATATAGGCCTCTAAAGACCCACACAAAAAAGGCTAGACCATTCTTGATTCTGGTCTAGGCCCAGGAACAAACTTCATCCCAGGCTGCATAACTCCAGATTCAACAGAACTTGTGTCTAATCTAAGGCACGTACCTTAAAAATTGTGTCATAAATAACCAAAACCCAGTCACAGGGGATGCGCAAGCCAGTGTGTTTCTTCGTGCCAGTCCCAAGCCCGGATGAATGGGGAGGGTTACGTCAGGAAGGGCATCCGGTGTAAAATTTTGCCAAATCAATATGCGGACAACAATACAAATTTCCATACCGGATTGGTTGAGCCCCGGGTTAACAACGACTGCCACCAGTACTGTTAGCCAACAGGGTGCTGGCAGAAATTGGGCTACTGTTGGCCAAAGAAGAAGAAGGAGAAGAAGAGGGAAGGGGGACGTGTCCGGAGGCAGGAGGAGAGGAGGAAAGTAAAGATAGTGGAACTGAGAGTAGGAACTTTGAATGTTGGCAGTATGACTGGTAAGGAGAGAGAGTTAGCAGATATGATGGAGAGAAGGAAGGTTGATATATTGTGCATGCAAGAGACTAAATGGAAGGGGAAAAGGCCAGGTGGATCGGAGATGGATTCAAATTGTTCTATCATGGCGTGGATAGGATGAGAAATGGGGTAGTAGTCAGAGGCGGCCTTAGGAGTATGCAGGGCCTTGGGCGAGTGTCATATGCGGGGCCGAGAGCCATGTGTAGGCTATATACCGTACCACCACGCTCACGGGCTTGTCCGCCTCTAATGCTGTACGCCTTATTATTCTTAAAAAACATGGTGCCTTATGTAGGTACCATTGGCCGTTTGATTACATTATATATTGTAATTGTTCTTATATTAGTTTAGTGGCCTTTAACCAACTTAATTAATGATTCAGAAACATTTTGCACGCAAAATTAACAAACTAGATAACAGTCATTTCTGCTGAACCCGCTGGAGTCGGCAAATTTATTTAATTACGGAGAACCAGAACACTTGTAATAAAACGAACACTTACCAAAAAGCTACTTTGACAGTCACAGACGGAAGTCCACTTTTCTGGCTTTTCGCTGAGCAAAATCGTTGATAAGATCCTCGTAGTCCAATGTTGAGGCAAGTTCCTTTTTGATTGACAAAATAGCTAAACTGCACAGTCTGTTTTGCGACATTGTTGATCGTAGATAATTTTTGATAAGTTTCAACTTTGAAAAGCTTCTTTCCGCGCTCGCAACGGTCACAGGAATTAGAAGAAATCCACCACGTACCGTATTTCAGTCTATAACGGATTTGAATGTCTTGCAGAGGCCCCGCATATTTGTATGATAAGCTGACGGTGACAAAAGAATCTCCTATCGCTGGGCCCCCCTCAGGCGCGGGGCCTGGGGCTATTGCCCTAGTCGCCACCCCCAAAGGCCGGCTCTGAATTAGTTATTCTGAAGGAACAGTATGTCAAGAGTGTTTTAGAGGTGAAAAGAGTGTCAGGCAGAGTAATGATTATGAAGCTGGAAATTGGAGGTGTGATGATGAATGTTGTTGGTGCATATGCACCGCAAGTTGGATGTGCAATTGGTGAGAAAGAAGATTTTTGGAGTGAGTTGGATGATGTGATGATCGGTGTACCCAAGGGACAGAAAGTGGTGATTGGAGCGGATTTCAATGGGCATGTTGGTGAAGGGAACAGTGGAGACGAGGAGGTGATGGGTAGGTATGGCGTCAAGGAGAGGAATGAAGAAGGTCAGAGGATAGTGGATTTTGCCAAAAGGATGGACATGGCAGTGGTGAGTACGTATTTTAAGAAGAGGGAGGAACATAGGGTTACATACAAGAGTGGAGGAAGATGCACACAGGTAGATTACATCCTATGCAGAAGAGTTGATCTGAAGGAGATTAAAGACTGCAAAGTGGTGGCAGGGGAAAGTGTAGTTAAGCAGCATATGATGGTGGTCTGTAGGATGACGTTGGAGATCACGAAGAGAAAAAGAGTGATGGCAGAGCCAAGGATCAAATGGTGGAAGTTGAATAAGGAAGACTGCAAGGTAGAGTTTAGGGAGAGGGTGAGACAGGCACTGGGTGGCAGCGAAGAGTTACCAGACAGCTGGGAAACTACAGCAGATGTAGTAAGGGTGACAGCAAGAAGTGTGCTTGGTGTGACATCTGGAAAGAGGAAGGAGGAAAAGGAAACCTGGTGGTGGAATGAGGAAATACAGGAGAGTATACAGAGGAAGAGGATGGCAAAGAAGAAGTGGGATGGTCAGAGAGATGCAGAAAGTAAAGAGTACAAGGAGATAAGGTGCAAGGTGAAGAGAGAGGTGGCGAAGGCTAAAGAAAATGAGTATGATGAGCTGTATGAGAGGTTGGACACTAAGGAGGGAGAACAGGACATGTACCGATTGGCTAGACAGAGGGACCGAGATGGGAAAGATGTGCAGCAGGTTAGGGTAATAAAGGATAAAGATGGAAACGTTCTCACAAGCGAGGAGAGTGTGTTGAGCAAATGGAAAGAGTACTTTGAGAGGCTGATGAATAAAGAGAACGAGAGAGAGAAGAGGTTGAATGATGTGGGGATAGTGAATCAGGAAGTGCAATGGATTAGCAAGGAGGAAGTAAGGACAGCTATGAAGAGGATGAAAAATGGAAAGGCCATTGGTCCAGATGACATACCTATGGAAGCATGGAGGTGTTTAAGAGAGATGGCAGTGGAATTTTTAACCAGATTATTTAATGGAATCTTGGAAAGTGAGAGGATGCATGAGGAGTGGAGAAGAAGTGTACTGGTGCCGATATTTAAGAATAAGGGGGATGTGCAGGACTGCAGTAACTACAGGGGAATAAAATCGAAGAGCCACAGCATGAAGCTATGGGAAAGAGTAGTGGAATCTAGGTTAAGAAGCGAGGTGATGATTAGTGAGCAGCAGTATGGTTTCATGCCAAGAAAGAGCACCACAGATGCAATGTTTGCTCAGAGGATGTTGATGGAGAAGTTTAGAGAAGGCCAGAAGGAGTTGCAGTGTGTCTTTGTGGACCTGGAGAAAGCATATAACAGGGTGCCTCGAGAGGAGCTGTGGTATTGTATGAGGAAGTTGGGAGTGGCAGAGAAGTGCGTAAGAGTTGTACAGGATATGTACGAGGGAAGTGTGACATTGGTGAGGTCTGCGGTAGGAGTAACGGATGAATTCAGGGTGGAGGTGGGATTACATCAGGAATCGGCTCTGAGCCCTTTCTTATTTGCAATGGTGATAGACAGGTTGACAGACGAGATTAGACAGGAATCCCCATGGACTATGATGTTTGCTGATGACATTGTGATCTGTAGCGATAGTAGGGAGCAGGTTGAGGAGATATGCTCTAGAGAGGAGAGGAATGAAGGTCAGTAGGAACAAGACAGAATACATGTGTGTAAATGAGAGGGAGGTCAGTGGAATGGTGAGGATGCATAGAGTAGAGTTGGCGAAGGTAGATGAGTTTAAATACTTTGGATCAACAGTACAGAGTAATGGGGATTGTGGAAGAGAGGTGAAAAAGAGAGTGCAGGCATGGTGGAATGGGTGGAGAAGAGTGTCAGGAGTAATTTGTGACAGACGGGTATCAGCAAGAGTGAAAGGGAAGGTCTACAGGATGGTAGTGAGACCAGCTATGTTATATGGGTTGGAGACGGTGGCACTGACCAGAAATCAGGAGACAGAGCTGGAGGTAGCAGAGTTAAATATGCTAAGATTTGCACTGGGTGTGACAAGGATGGACAGGATTAGAAATGAGTACATTAGAGGGTCAGCTCAAGTTGGACGGTTGGGAGACAAAGTCAGAGAGGCGAGATTGCGTTGGTTTGGACATGTGCAGAGGAGAGATGCTGGGTATATTGGAAGAAGGATATATAGGATTAGAAATGAGTACATTAGAGGGTCAGCTCAAGTTGGACGGTTGGGAGACAAAGTCAGAGAGGCGAGATTGCATTGGTTTGGACATGTGCAGAGGAGAGATGCTGGGTATATTGGAAGAAGGATGCTAAGGATAGAGCTGCCAGGGAAGTGAAAAAGAGGAAGGCCTAAGCGAAGGTTTATGGATGTGGTGACAGAGGACATCCAGGTGATGGGTGTAACAGAACAAGATGCAGAGGACAGAAAGATATGGAAGAAGATGATCCCCTGTGGCAACCCTTAATGGGAGAAGCCGAAAGAAGAAGAAGATGGAGACTAACAAAGCTGCAGCATTTCTATGAGCCATGGCTCTTGCTGTGCAATCATTGCTGCCACAATTACCTCAGGCCTCTGTAATAATGAATTGAATTAAACATTTTAAGTAGTGGATGGATATAAAAAGAACACATACAAGGATATGAAAAATTTACACACACTTATTAAATAACAGTTTTTGTTGTTGAAATAGCAGAATCAAAGCAATGTTAAACCTTTTTTCACATTTGTTTAGATCTCGTAATCAATAACATTTAAGTAAAAAATCAATAGATCATTTTAAGAGAAACAAAAACAAACTTTAAATTCCTTGGTTGCCGAAGTGTGCACACCCTTACTAATGGGAAATGTAGCTGAGTCCACATTTAGCCAAATCACATTCTTGATTACGTACAGAACTGGCAATAATTACGTACAGAACTGGCAATAATTGTGACTGGCCCTAAAAACATTTGTTGTTCCAGTAGGATTACCATGGCAGTTTCTTGCTTACATTGTTGAAATGCACAGATGGTGTTCTTTTAAAATGAGCGAATGTCATTATATTGGTTTATTTCTTTTGTTCAAAAATAATACATCTAAACTATTATACCAGGGGTCTCCAATATGTCACTCGCAAGCTATCGGTAGCTTGCAACTCCTTTCCAAGTAGCTCACCAAAGGGTTAATGAATCCTACATAAGTTTGAAAACTTGATTAGTCAAATTAGGGGTGGGCGATCTTTCCTAAAAATCATATCACAATTCACAATCTGAATTGCAATCTATCTTTTCAGTCTGGCATACACTTAAGAGAATATCCGGACTAAACTCATCAAGACCAAAGTAACACTTTATTTTAAATATGAAACAAAGTTGAATTCAATTGTTCTCTCATTCGCTAGCTAAGTGGAGTTAAGGAACACACCCCGAATCTGGCAAGTGGGTTACCTTCTCCTCAGTCCGCTGCGTGTTTCTCGGATTCGAGCAAATAAATTGGTACCGCAAGCGAACTATGATACATAGCGAAATGAGAGAATTCGCAAAATCAACCAGAATGTTCAAGCAAATTATAGGAAAAAACCCAATCTAAATCCGTTAAGTAGTTCTCTCGTTTAAAGCTGAGACAGATATACAGACAGACATTGGATTTTATATATTATGTTTTACAAATGCATCTATTCCATGTTTCTGAAGAAATAACTTTGACTTGAAAAATACTGAACTTATTCCAAAAGATACAAAAAATTTGACAAGCCAACACAGCTCACCACTGTCAAACAAAAAAAAACCTACTATGAAGCCTGCTTTGAGCTCTTCAGTACAGACTTTGATCAGAATAGAGGGCAAACTGAATAGTTCCAATTGTCAAGATATTTTGGTGAAAACACCTCTGCTGTGTGCTATAAAATGGAAGAGACATTAGGGAAGAAGTGTTAATGCTCTGGCTCCACAGCTAACTCCACCAAGTAAAGGCTTGTAAAACAGAAGATCAGAGACCTGGAATGGGCCCAGTTAGAGCCAGTGTCTTTATATATCTGATGTAGCTTGAACATTTTTAATCCTATAAAAAATTTGCCTTTATATAGGAGATCATCTCATAATTTGATGTAGCTTGAACATTCTATAAAGAAGAGTGATATAAAATTTAAAAAATTAAGAGTGTAAGTTAACGGAAATCTATCCAAGCAGACTTACTACTGGAATCAAAGGAAATGGTTCTGTTGTAATGATTAAAGTGTGCAAAGTTTTACATTTTATTTATTCTTCCTAAAAGTTTATTTTGTTTTTCACTTGTTAGTTACAAGATCTTATTGAAAATGCAACAGCCTGATTTGTTTCTTAATTTCAGTAATTAACAAAGCTGAAGATTTTTCCTATGCACTGTAAATACGAAGGCCATTGAGAAATGTTAATACATTATTAGAGCATGAGAACAATCTTGAAACCATTCAGCCCAACAAAATCAACTTGAGTTTTGAGTTTTGAAATTTTGCAAACTCCTACTGTTCACCTCACAATTGAGTAATTTACTGCATGTGTCAATAAAATATTTCTACTGTTTGTGCACAATGTACTGTTAACAGCTCTTTGTCCACGTGTTCTTGGTGAAGAATTTAGAGTAAGAGCTGTGATCCACAGTACTAATCAGAGGCACTCTAATACACAGTTCCGTCAAAGATACAATCATACAGTCAATCTAGAAATACAGACATTATGTGGCAAAAACCCCATCAAACTAAAAACACAGCCCCCTTCCCTCACTGAATTCTGTTTGACAAGAGAACTAAGTTTAATGTGGTTACTGATATAATCAAAAAAATAACATGCAAGGGACTTTTATTTCTTCTTGAAGTATATTGTGTGTGTGTGTGTGTGTATAAATTTGTACAGTACATTCACTCACAACACAGATATATATTACATCCATTTTCAAACCCACTCCACTTATCCAGAGCAGCTGAGGGAAGCTGGAGCCTATCCAGCAAGAATTGGGCACAAGGCAAGGATGGAAGGCTTGGAATGCCAGTCCATCCTAAGGTGAACACGCTCACACATACACACACACACAGAGCAGGGTTTTTTAGCAATGCCAGTTCAACTAACCTGCATGTCTTTGGATTGTGTGAGGAAATCAGAGCACTTGGAGGAATGGAAAACCATGTGGATTAACGCAAACTCTACAAAGGGGGCATTTGGGATGTGAACCCAGGACTCCTTGTTTTGAGGCAGCAGCACTTCCACTGTGCCATGGTTCTTGATTATGCCACTAGGTATCATGTGCCTACAAGTCTAGTTAATCAGTCCACCAACTGGCATCGTGCGGAGTTGATCGAGTTTGGTGTTTATTCTACAGTTTTTTCCTGCGAGCCACCAAGAAAGATTTAAGGAGACAATGATGATTGCACTTTTTGAAATTGACAGCCGTGTTCATAAAGAGTTTATTCCACATGAACAGAAGTGTTGAGGCATCAAGAAGAAACTTTTCTGAAGCTGTGGAACACACAAAACTGCATTTTGCACCATGACTGTGCACCTATACACACCACGTAGTCAGTAAATGAGTTTTTGATAAATGTGGTTGTTCCTTTGCACCACTCTGCATTCGCCAGATCTCACTCCTTGAGACTTCTTTTGGTTTCCGAAATTAAAATAAAGACTGAAGGGAAGAAGATTTGCTACTATGGAAGAAAAAGAGGAAAATGCATGAGGCAATACATTATAACAAAAGAAAAGACAAGTACAGGAAATGTTAACAGAAATGGGAGAAGTGCTGGGACGAGTGTATTCCATCTCAAGGAGAGTATTTGAAGGAGGCTAAAAGGGAATTTCATTAAAGTTTTTTTTTTTTAACAATTCCATGAATTGTTTGGTCCCCCTTCAAATATACACACTAGAGTTGATAGGTTTGGAGTTGCCCAGAAGTGTTAATGTTTTTGATAGAAACAAATAATTGTTTTTTTTAAGATATAATTGAATTGAATTTAAAAATAAAGCTGAGACATCAGCAATATTGCAAATAGATATTGCTTCTTGAAATGACAGATTTATAATTTTTTATTCACGTACTGTATGATTAAACCCAATTATCAGAAACTATTTCTCCTGTGTTGTAATGGTGATCTCTCTTAGCTCATTCTTAATTTGTCATGTTTAAATTTCAATTGGTTCTTAGAAAAATCATAGTAGTTGTACAGGTGAAGCCTATTATTCTGTTTAATAAAGTAAGCAAATTGTGTTTCCTAAGGTTGGAAGGCACTGTCTTTCCAAAAGTTGATTTCTGAGTTTAAAAATGGCCAAAAGCAAAATAGCCTTCTCAAAAAACATCTCTGTTCATTGTTGTTTTGTGAATTGAATTTCTGCGTGTTGATCGTTTAAAAGCCTGTGCTGCAGCTGTCCTTTTGTCTCACTTCTTTGTCTTGTGGGACGTTAAAGTGTCTCCGAGAAATTGTTTCTAAGTAGGGCGTGATGTGCAAGTAGTCTCGCGAGGCTTCAAAGTGTCTGTCCGAGATGATCACGTCTCGACCCAAGATTTTTTTATTATAATAGATAAATATATATATATATATATACACAGTATATATACAGCATGCGCGGGGCACGGTGCGATGCGCGATATTACTGTCAGAGAAAGTTTCAAGAGTTTTACAGAAATACAAACCAGTATTACTGTGAGAGGAAATTAAAGATACACAATACGGTGACTCATATTACAGCCACATACAAGCCAGTATTACTGTCAGAGGAGATTAAAGACATATTACTGACGCGCACGCCTGTATTACCGCCATTCAAAATTAAAGGTATATTACGGACGTACAAGCCAGCGGACGTACAAGACAGTATTACTGTCACAGAAAATTAAAGACACACAATACACGGCAGCAGCCCACAAAGAACGGTCAGCTCAGTAAGTAAACATCAACAAAAGAAAGGCTGAAAGAAAGAAAAATATGATCAACAAAAAGAATGAGGTCAAAGTCCCTTGCCATTTAATATAGACTGTTCCTACTAATGTTTATGCACTACTATTCTAGCGCCCGTTATTGTAACGGGCTAAATGACTAGTATATATATATATATATATATATATATATCAGTGGCGGACCGTGCATTTCACACCTAGGCCTTCAGTAGTGATCCGTCTAAATCAAGCCGCCCCTCAAAAACTAATTTATGGTTATAAAAACCATCTTAATATGTAGAAATACAGTATAAAGAGCTATTGCATCACAGATAGATAACTACTGTAGCCACAATAAATGCCTTTATTGAATAGACAAACCAGGGGTGAACAAGTTCCTTTCTACTGCAGCTACAGCCCGCGACACACATAAAAAACATCAATAATAACTCATAAACTTGCAATATTATTTAGAAAAATCGCAACATTTTACTCGGATTTTTTGTAAACAAAATCCATCCTCCTCTCTTTCCTCAAAAACAGTTCAAACTCTGTCATACAGATTATCCGTGCACTTCAGTTCCATCACGAAGTCCCTTTCTATCGCCATCGAAGCTAATGCTGAAAGTCGAACCTGCCCTGTCATATTTCTGGCATAAGTTTTAATTCGCTTTAGGGCTGAAAATGTCCGTTCAACAGAAGCAGTGGACACAGGAATGGTCACCGCCAAACATACCAATGTATACAGCTGTCCCATGATGCTCTCATTCAGATTTTCTATTACACCATCCACACCATCCTATCCAATCAACGGGTCTGAATACGGTGACGTTGCCGTACGCCTGCTAGAGGGCCCAAGTGAAACCAACTCTAAATCTGATTGGTTGAAGCAACAGTTTAATCGACATTTATTTTGTGTTAGAGGGCCTGCAGAACGGATTGTGAAGGCCTCCGGGCAGACTTCTTTGACTTTGACTCTGCCTGGCAACAAATGAGAGCTGAAATGTGATTGGTTAAATGCTTTAATACGAAAATACATTTCTGGAAGCAGCACAGCCATCGGAAAAGCTATGAAAGGAAGCGGACAGACTATTTGGAATTATTTAATAAGTATTCATGGACAAAATATAATTAACATCAGTTTGTGATTCAGATATTTTTTTAGGCCAGCAGAGAAGGCCTTGCAGGCCCTGACGGCCCGCCACTGATATATATATATGTATGTATGTATGTATATAGATAGATAGACAGACAGACAGACAGACAGACAGACAGACAGACAGACAGACAGACAGACAGACAGACAGACAGACAGACAGACAGACAGATAGATAGATAGATAGATAGATAGATAGATAGATAGATAGATAGATAGATAGATACTTTATTAATCCCAATGGGAAATTCACATTCTTCAGCAGCAGCATATTGATACAATAAATAATATTAAATTAAAGAATGATAACAATGCAGGTGAAAAACAGAAAAACAGACAATAACTATGTATAATGTTGAATGTTAACGTTTACCCCTCTGGGTGGAATTAAAGAGTTGCATAGTTTGGGGGAGAAACGATCTCCTCAATCTGTCAGTGGAGCAGGACAGTGACAGCAGTCTGTCGCTGAAGCTGCTCTTCTGTCTGGAGATGATACTATTAAGTGGATGCAGTGGATTCTCCATAATTGATAGGAGCCTGCTGAGTGCCCTTCGCTCTGCCACAGATGTTAAACTGTCCAGCTCCATGCCAACAATAGAGCTTGCCTTCCTCACCAGTTTGTCCAGACGTGAGGCGTCTTTCCTCTTAATGCTGCCTCCCCAGCACACCACTGCGTAGAAGAGGGCGCTCGCCACAACTGTCTGATAGAACATCTGCAGCATCTTATTGCAGATGTTGAAGGACGCCAGCCTTCTAAGGTAGTATAACCGGCTCTTTCCTTTCTTGCACAGCGCATCAGTATTGGCAGTCCAGTCTAATTTATCATCCAGCTGCACTCCCAGATATTTATAGGTCTGCACCATCTGCACACAGTCACCTTTGATGATCACTGGGTCTATGAGGGGTCTGGGCCTCCTAAAATCCACCACCAGCTCTTTGGTTTTGCTGGTGTTCAGGTGTAGGTGGTTTGAGTCGCACCATTTAACAAAGTCATTGTATATGTATGTATGTGTATATATATATATATATATATATATATATATATATATATATATATATATATATATATATATATATATATATATATATATATATATATATGTATGTATTGTGGCAAAGACGATATATAGGGGTCGACCCAATACAGACTTAACACCGGAGGCACAGGTGGAAATCAACAAAAAGATTTTATTTTTCTTCCTCTGGGGGATCACGTCTTCCTCGTGTCCATCAGCTACAGCACAGTCCCAAAACCACCAACAGAAAACCCCAAAACACCCCAAAAATAACTCCTCTTCCTCCACTCCTCCCAGGCAGCTTTGTCGTCATCGACCTCTTCCTGACTCAGTTGCTTTTCGCGTTTCACAGAGTAATATCGATAATGATTTGTAGTTACTGACCCTCCACCACTAACACACATCATCAATCAATACCATTTTTGCATTGCCTGTATTGGAATCTGTTGTGAGCCTGTTTAGGCTACATTTTTAACTGCATGACATTTTAAAGTGCTCTTTAAAAGCAGGTATTTAATGTAGTCCATAACACACATAACTGCATTCTATTATCCCTGTTATTTTTGAATATGACTCATTGTTACAGAAACACTTAATAAACAAAAATGTGATAGCTGACTCTTGGATGAATTTAATTCTAAAAATGTGAAACACTCAGACTTTCATATCAGTTAACCTAGTCTCTGAATGCACACAATGTGTATATTTTCTAACTTGTTTTTTAAATATTTTGACCACAGTTGTCTCTTTCCTTTTCCATTGTGTGCTCTCCTGCTTGCCACTACTTAATTCCTTCTGTACTCTTCCTGCAGGGATGACATGGATCTTAATGACCTGGCCTCCGAATCCAGAGCAAAGATGCTTCTGTGTCAGATCACCAGTTACCTGCTACAGTTGGCAGAAAAGAATTCCGATGTGGTGTTGAAGATGAGATTGCAACACATTGTTAAATCTATGGTATTGACCTTGCACTTCATTTGTCTTTTTTTTTCTTATCATGAGACCTGCAGAGATCCTTCCATATTCCTTCTTAAGGCTCTGCAGACATAAATAGTTTAACAGATATGATCATAAATCTCCTTGGTTTTTGCAGGTTTCTCTTACATTAAGCCTTCTTTAAAGTTTTTTTTAATGAAGAAGGGTTGACCTAAACATTTTGACGCACTTTCTGTACTTCAATCATAATTAATAGGAAGTGTTTGTTCTATATAAACTTTTATTATTATTATTATCCTGTGGTTAATTTGAAATATCCTGCTGGCTAACGCAACATTCAAACTATCTTGTTTCCTAGCTCAAGTGTGGTTGGAAGTGACTATGAGAGCAGAACTCAGAATGGTACAGGAAATTGCCAGACCTTTTGGATAGCCCTTTTATTCGGACTCTTTGGGACTTAAAATGGCAAGAAAATATTATGGCTGTTTCCACTTTATTCCTCATTAGTTTATTCATTTGTTGCCAACTGGTATTTAAGCCAGCTTTTACAGCACAGTCCTGGCTATTTGCAATTCCTGCTTAAGAAGGCATGGTGCCATTAAAATGCATATACTCTGTGCTCTCAATTCTAAAGACTTCTTATGAATACCTGCAGTCTGGCAGTTTTCCCATCCTCATGGTTGTTGTGTTCACACATCCATGGCCAAATATGCAAAAAATGTTGTGCATAGAAGAACAGGTTCCAGGACATAGCTGAAATTAAGATATCAAGTAAAATAAAATTTATCATATTGTTAACTCAGTACAATGAAATTCCTACTTGAATGTCTTAACAGAACAGTTGACAATGAAACAATACCAACAAAAGACGCACAAAAAATACATGGCGTGCAACATATGCTGTTTACAATTATATGCAGTATGCATTTAGAAATATTATATATAATATCATCACAAGGCGAGCACCACTGAGCCCCAAACCCAAAACACAGTAATACCCAACACACTTGTAGGTTTAAAAAAAGATGTTTATTAAATCTTGGCACGTTCCGAAATCACCTTACCAAAAATTATTTGCACAATCAATAAACAAGATCAATTCTTTCTCCCGCTATGTGTTGCCTCACATCAGTGAGTCATAGTCAGGAAGCACCAGGGTCCTTTTTAAGCCAGACATGGGAATGCTTCTAGTGCCACACCATGTCTTCCTGGAAGCACTTCTGAGCCATACAGAAAGTAGGAAGTTCCTCATCTGACAGCACCCTGTATTGGTACCCAGAGACCCCAACTCCCAAGCACCTTTGTGGGTGTCCCAACTGGGCTGCTACACGAGGACCACTGCCACCTAACAGAACTGCGTCCAACTCTTGGCTTCATCTCGTCCATTCACTATATTATACTGGCTGGGCGCAAAGTTATTTTTTCATCCCACCAGCCAATCCATCTGTTGTTCTGCTCTAGCCTTCCATCTGGGTAAGAGACCATCCTCCTTCTTGGCTGAGATGCCTACTGTTCTCCTACAATACACACTGTTATGATACTATATTATTGGCTTTTCAGCAACCTTACAACCTATGGGTAGAAGTGAATCACCTCGTGAGTGTCAATGGCCTTGTACTGTTTACAAGAAGGTTGAAGTGGGAGAAATGACTGTGCAGGAAGGCAGAGGCCTTTAATTATTTTGTTTGCCTTTCTAAATCAGTGAGTGTAGTATATGCCATGAATAGGAGGTAGATGGTACTCTGTGCTGCCTTCGCACCTTCTGTAATATGACATGTAGCCATTGAGGATGGGCTCCAGTATGCACCTGCAGAACAGATGGAGAAATATAAGTTGTCCTCTGACATCTAAGGAAGTAGAGATGCTGGTGAGCCTTTTTCAAAGGAGGCAAAATGTGTTGTGCCCACTTCAGTTCATTATACTGTAATTACTATTAAAATAATAATGGCTGTCTCAGACTGCGGTAGGTAGAATTATTTATAAGCCTGAGTGCGTGGGGCACAAAACTGGCTCTGAATCTGGAGTTTGTGGATCTCATAGTCCAGTACTGTATACTGGATGGCAGGAGTATGAAGAGTCAATATTGAGTGTTTAATTTTGTTGTTATATACCCTCTGTTTTGTTGTATAGAGGCCTATGGTGGCTCTATTTTCCCCCATGTACTGTTTACAAAAAATGTCTTAAATCCTTCATGTGTTATGCTACATTTTATACCTATTCCCTCAGGCAACAAGATAGAACAATGAAACAAACAGGAGAGACTTACACTTTAAATTAGTTATATGGTAGAGATAACATGCCCAAATTATTGAGCACGATAAAGTGAGTGTGAGAAAATTGCCATTATAGCCTAAGTAGCGGTGCATCTTTTGTCCATAGGTGGCCCTAGGCTTATCTTCAGTCTGTCTTGGTCTTTGCTACCACACGGCCTTTATGGGGTATTGAAACTGGCCACACTGGTATGGCTGCTGAGATAGAGCAGTCATCATCATGGAGAAGTGATGAGAGAGAAGGGTAGTGTTCTCTTCATGACCAGATGGTGTGAGAAAGTGGAGGAGAAGAGAGAAGAGGATGAATGGGAAGGTGACCTTGTCTTATACTGGTCTAGCTTCTTTTGTTAAACCTCTAGACCAATGGGTGCAGGCATCTCCCTCGGTTTATCCAAACCTCTTTCAGCCACAATCTGATTCCAATCACCAATAGAATAAGTCTACAGTACTTGTGTGCTTTCCTTGGTCATTCACCAATGAAAGCACTCGGGCACAATGCATCACCCATTTGCTTTGTTCAGTTGTTGTCTGGCCCTGCTAGCTGGGCAGTTTATGGCCTGACTGCGGGGCATAGTTTACAGGCTCGTGCACAGAATCACACCTCCAAAGCAGCACTTAACAAAAGGTAACAGCATTGCTAAAGCATGGGGAATGAAGGAAGACAGTGCATTTCTCATACCAGACTGTGATGCAACTCGTAAGAATTCTCATAATGGCGTACTGTAGAAGTTACTGAAAATTCTAGGAGGCATTCTAAAATTCCTTAAACTTCATAGGAAGCTCAACCACAATTGTGCTTTCTTTACCAGATGGCTAGCATTGTGTGTTCAGGTGAGGTTCTCACAAAACTCAATGAAATTTGAAGTTTCTCAACCTCACCCCCCTTTTTATCCTCTAGTCCACAATCGCTTGTTTTGTTTTTATGATGTTCAAAACAGGTTGTTTCCTTTGCACCACCCAACTATGTTTGCCGTCTCCCTTCTGCGGGCTGCCTTGTCGCTCCCAGTGATCAGACTAGTAACTGTGGTGTCCCCAGCTAATGTAATGATTGTGTTCTTATGATGAGAGGCGTAAGTGAAAAGGGTGTTTTTACAAAATGCAAATTCTAAGGGGTTTAGTGTTTGCTGTGTTATTTGTGATGTAGACCAAAACTTTTCTCCCAAAGCACTTCATGATAATTGAAATGAGCATGAATGGCTTATAATCATTGAAACACCTCAGTATACAGTATATTTCTTAGGGACGGAAATGATAATAGCTATATAAAAACAAGTAGGTACTACAGTCTGGTCATGAGATAAATTGAAGATATCAGGGAAGATTTAAAAGCATACTGTAACACTGGTTTGGTCCTAAATGCAATCATGATTTGGGAGTGGTGGGTCTCTACAGTACAGTATGTCTTTTGTTTCCTTCTGTGTTATTTCATTTATGTGTGATATCATACCTGGTTTCTTTGTTGCAGAAAATATATGAAGGCCAGCCCCTGAAACTCGTCAAAATAGTGCAGGAAATCCTGAAGCAGGAGAGGACTCTGATCAGCCACATGGTATTTTTCTCTTTTAACTGACTTCACAGTTTGCAAAAGGAAATGGAACAGGGTTTGCAATGAATGGGGTAAAGGATAAATATGTGACATCCTTTCTTACTTTGTCTGTGGTATTGTGAACAGTGTTCGTATTTTGGTTTTATACCTTGTTTATAATGGGGGGAATTCTAATTTAAGAAGGTAACATTTTATATTGTGACCTTTATTATCTAGTTTAACTTCATCCATCCATCCATTATCCAACCCACTATATCCTAACTGCAGGGTCACAGGGGTCTGCTGGAGCCAATGCCAGCCATCACAGGGTGCAAGGCAGGAACAAATCCCCAGGCAGGGCTCCAGTCAACCACAGGGCACACACCAAGGACAATTTAGAATCGCCAATACACCTAATCTGCATGTCTTTGGACTGTGGGAGGAAACCGGAGCACCCAGAGGAAACCCACGCAGACACGGGGAGAACATGCAAACTCCACGCAGGGAGGACCCGGGAATCAAACCCGGGTCTCTTAACTGTGAGGCAGCAGCGCTACCCACTGCGCCAGTTTAACTTATAATTGTTTAAATTTGCAGTTTTGACTTTATGTACCATCTTCCCAGTTAATAACATCTTTCCATCCATTTTCTGAATATGCTTTTTTTCATTAAAGGGTTTCATGGAGTTCATAATATTAGCCGTAAATCAGAAGCCAACCATTAGTAGGAGGCTGGAGTTTTACAGTAATTATGGATCACTTGTTCCCAACTAGCAGACTCGGTTTTCACCCCATAATATAATGTGCATATTTGTAACATGTGTGAAGAGGGAGAGAAAAACTTACTTAAACACAAGGAGAACATGCAATTTCCTAACCGATAGTTAGCAGCAATTGTAGCCCTATATACTATCTTGTCCTAGGTTCAATTAGTTATTTAGTCAGTTCTAAATGGTAATGCATTTCAAGCTGAAATTCTTATGTTAACTTTATTACCTACATTATCAGATTCAGTAATTTAGCTCACAGAAGCAGTTGGGTTTAGCTTGATATGCTTTTATTCCTAAAATAGCAAAATTATTTTCATAGAAAGTATGTAAAACAAACAGACCCTTATTTTGAAAATCATGACAATAGTACACATTCATTAGAATGTAAAATTGCAGTACAGAGATTCAATGCTATATTCGTCTGTTAAATGTATAGAATTAAATTTGATTATTAAGTGTGGAGGTGGCAGGAGAATAGCTGACACCTGGGGTGGAACCCAGTTCCTTGTCATTTTCTGTGTGGAGTTTTCAAGATCTTTCCATGTCTGTATGGATTTTTTTCTGTATGTACTTGGGCTTTCTTTAAATCTTCAAAAGCAAGTGATGATTCAACATTGACCCTTTGCAAATGTGAGTAGTGTAGGAATTTTTGATGACTAATAATAAATAAGACGGCCACCCAAGAGGAAGCAATAATTTTGCCTTACAGGTAATTAATCTAAAAATCTACTTTATTTGCCAAACCTTTCTCTGTTGTAGAAGCCAGGTCCCTGGCCGTTAGACTTCTGTCAAGGTAACTGAGATACACTCGTTTTAAGAATCAGAATAATACAATTTATTGATAAACACAAGGATTATAGAAGTATGATAAACGCATATCTATATTGACTAGACATGAAAACATATATCATATGGGATTGCTGTTTACTGGTTATTTAGATTTTGTTCTACATGTGTTTAAAAATATACATTTAATTAAAAGAAATGAAACTGGCAGGCTAATGAATGCTAATTCTTCTCAGTTTAGCAATGTCACTTGCTCACAGATTTCTCTACATTCATGTCTCTGGTGATTCTTCTTATGAAGTCAGTAGACTCATTGGGAGAGCATGGGGGATCATGAGGTCGCTGGAAAGGGGTGTGTGGCGATGACAAAGGTCCAAGTCTTTAGAGTCCTGGTGCTTCCTGTCTTGCTATATGGTTGTAAGACATGGATGCTATCAAGTGACCTAAGACGAAGACTGGACTCCTTCGGTATTGTGTCTCTTTGGAGAATCCTTGGGGTACCGTTGGTTTGACTTTGTGTCGAATGAGCAGCTGCTCACGGAGTCCTGAATGAGGCACATTGCCTGCATTGTGAGGGAGCGTCAGTTAGGCACTACGAACATGTGGCGCGATTCCCCGAGGCTGATCTGGCTTGCAGGATCCTCATTATTAAGGGCCCGAGTGGCTGGACCAGGCCAAGGGGACTCCCATGTAACTCCTTGCTGCGGCAGATAGATGGTCATTTCCAGATGGTGGGACCTACCCTGACCTGACCTGACCTTAGCAGTGTCGCAGACTTGGGGCTTACTGACAGTGTCTTCACTGTGAGGGTTAAAGGAGCACCCCTTCCCAACTTCACACCAGTACAGTTTATGATCTGACAGAAGTACCCAGGGATGTGGGAGCAGAAGCTTGTGATGGTCCAGGGCAGCTCAACACTCCTTGGCAACCTCTGGGACCACTTGAACCCGAAACCGCCAATAACATATCTGAGGATGAGCTGGGCAGACACACGTAGTCAGCAAGAGGTAGTGTAAGTGCTTTTTTTTAAAAAAAAAATGTGCAGTACAAATATCATCAATAAATAAATCCACATAATGATATGCAAAGTGGAGTTTTAAAAAATTCATAAATAATGCATTAAAATGAGGTTAAAACTCAACGATCCCTGGTTCATCCTTTTAAAAATTGACATCCTTCTGACAGGCGCAGCCAACCTTTAAAATTGAGGCCCAAACCCCTGCTGCCATCACAGGCTCACTCCTCTGACTTCTGCTGCTACTCCTCGGCCATATGAGGGAGCCCCCTTGAAAAAAGGGTCGCTTCTGCTACCTCCGGGATGTTTAGCTGGAGCGAATGTCTTCAACCCCTTTGAGCGCTAGCCATATGCTCTTCCACAGGGCTCTCCACCTGGCTGCCTGTCTCCACACTGCTGCTTGCTGACATCGCCTAATCCTGCCATCTCTGACATCTTTCTTTCCATTCTTTAACCTCCATCTTTCCTATTGTGCTTCGGTTCCCTTTTAAAAACCTGTAGGACACAGGTGTGATGATCATGACTCCGCTGCTTAGAAGGGAACAGGGCAATCCCACCTATGAATATGGGATCACCTTCTCTTACATATGCCTAAAGAGCCACTCAACCATACTACCTATGCCCCACCCAAAAATTCAAGCTTATTGTTTATTTAATCATTTAAAATGCACATGCCACAGACCCGCTATATATCACGTGGCTTGACTTCATATGTTAGCCAAGACGTCACCCATTTTATGACTTCTCTGGTTTTCTGACTTGCCTGCTTTTCTAGTTTATTTAATATTCAGTTGTGCACGTTCCGTTTTCAGTTGTTATGATTTTAGTGTCCTGTTTCATCTGAGATACACAGCCACGTTATTATTATTTGAAGAGACTGATAGAATAGCCATATGCAGTTGATTTGCAACATAATTTGAAGTTAAGGTTCTGCGGTCTTGAGGTTGCAGTAAAATTATAGAAAAGTATAATCTTTCAACTAATATACATCTCAAATATTAATATTCTTTGCAATTGGGTGGCTTTAAACAAAGCTAAAAGATTTTTGCATTATTTTTAATGTAATATTGTTTAATGTAATTTATTCCAGTTACAACTTTAAAACCTGAAAACTGATTTCTTAAATTCTGTTTATATAAAATACAAAATATCTTTCTGTTTCAGTAACCTTACCAAGTTAATTTTATAGCCCCTGAGAGAAAATAAATTAATCAGTGTCTCGAAAGTGATTATTTTTAGTCATCCAGAATTTAATTTGTGTTCTTCAATTGAAAAAGTTTGTGTTTTTGTCAGTATCTGAATTGTTACATACAAGTATTTCTTATTTTTTAAATCACCAACCTACTAAGTATTTTTATAATGAAGCATGGGTTCAGATAAATGATTGTTGGACAGAATTTTCATTATTTTCAAAATTGAATGTAACGTTTCATTGGGGTTGCGAGAACACATTTAAAGAATCCAAGGAGTGCAGACTGTGGAAAATGTTAAGAATGACCAGTGTATGATTTTTTTTCAAACAAGTATTCAACTTAAATAATGTCAATTGTAAAGAAACCCGACAGAAAAACCTAAGAAGTGTTTCAGAATCAGAATATCTTTATTGTTATTGTAACAAATACAACGAAATTAGGTGTAGTCCCTGCGGTGTCAAAATATAAATAAAATATAATTAAAAAAAGGATTAGAAAGGATAAGAAGAAATAAGGAAGAGCACAAACATTCAACATAAGACCTTAATTGAACACAAACACTATTGCTCAAGATGTCATGTATTGCACTGCTGCATTGGAGGTGATTAGGTGGCATTCAGTGCCCTAATAGCCACAGGTTAGAAACTGTTATTCAGTCTATTAGTCTTTGTTTTGATGCTCCTGTATCTTTTGCCTGATGGCAACAGTTGGAACATGTCATGAGCGGGGAGTCTTTTAAGATGTTTTCTGCTTTCCTGAGGCAGCGAGAGCTGTGCAGTTCATCCAGAGAAGGTAAAGAAGAGCTGATGATCTGCTGGGCAGTCTTTACGATCCGCTGAAGTGTTTTCCTCTGCGCTGTTGTGCAGCTGGAAAACCACACGCAGAGGCAGTAGCACGGCATACTCTCGATAGAGCAGCGACAGAAGGACACCCGCAGTTTTTTGGGATGTTATTTTTCCTGAGGACTCTCAGGAAATAAAGTCTCAGCTGAGCTTTCTTCGCCAGCTTAGCTGTGTTCACACCCCAGGACAGGTCTTCCATGATGTGGACTCCCAGGAGGCGGAAGTCTGACACCCTCTCTACACAGTCCTCTCCGATATAGAGTGGTTGTGGTCCCAGCTGTGAATCCTCCATTTAATATGCAAGATTGAAGAGTGAAAATATTATTGGTTAAAAAAAGATAAATTGAAGGAGTTAGCCTTCCTCTGTAGAAGGTATGCTTTCTTCAGCATGTCCTGGTTGAATTTATAGTCTATCAGCCAGAAAGGGAGAAGACAGAGAGGAGTTGATACAATGTCAGTCTTCATTGGGTGGGACTTTTTCCAGCCTGGGAACAAAAGCCAAAATGTTACTGAGGCAGAAGTACAACCCTCTGTACCAACTACTCTGTGTTCAGACATCAGTCCGTGTAAGGCACTCGCCAGACTCACATGTTTGGTATAGTATAAGAATTACCATGAAAAGTGAAACATTAGTCATGCAAGTGTATGACATTGGATTGAACTTTAGAAATATGCTGACAAATGGAATCCTCACTTTTATTGTTAAATGCAAAGAGATTCTGTGGAACACGTCTAAAGAGAAGTAAAAGTTTTATTGCACGTATACGAGTATCCTCGTTCTGTGCCTCAACCCATGAGCACACATATACTGTACTGGAGAGGGTTAAACAACAACAAGCTCAGCCAGAATGGAGCCAATAGAATGTCTTCTCCAGTGCTCCCTGCTAAATAGATATTTTTTGTTTTTGTTATCTTTTATTATCACCAGTGTTTGCTCTTCTGAGTACTTTAGTTTTAGGTTAATTGGAGATTGAAAATTGTCGCAATACAAGTGAATGATTATGAGTGTCTCCACTGTTAAGATCTTACAGCTTTCATGCTAATTACTAAGTTGAGTCCATTTTCCCAGGATAGGATCTGGCTTTTCCTGTGACATAGAAACTGGATTAAGGTTTTTCAGAAAATGGATGGTTGGATTAAAAATTGTGATTTTCTAAATGACTATTGATCATTTTACAATTAGTTAATATCACTTTCATTTTGAGACATAGTTATGGTAGCTGTTACCTGTTCATTTTCATTGAATTAATTTGGTGTTTATTTTTTATATATATATATATATATATATATATATATATATATATATATATATATATACTGTATATATATATACTGTATATATATATACTGTATATATATATACTGTATATATATACAGTATATATCCATATATATATATATATATATATATATATATATATATATATACTGTATATATATATACTGTATATATATACAGTATATATCCATCCATCCATTATCCAACCCGCTATATCCAAATTACAGGGTCACAGAGATCTGCTGGAGCCAGTCCCAGCCAACACAGGGTGCAAGACAGGCAACAAACCCCGGGCAGGGCGCCAGCCCACCGCAGATATATATATATATATATATATATATATATATATATATATATATATAAATATTTTATAACTTAAAGGAAAAGCTTGGTGTTTTTCGAGTCAAAGTTACTTCTTCACAGTCATGGTATATATTAGTTTGCCCCATTGAAATTGAGTTCTAAAGTAAAGTATATTTTATAAATTTTAAAAAATAACTAACCAGTTCTTGGTTTTTATTGGACATACTAATTTCCAATCTGCTCCTCTTCCTTATGTCAGCAGGCTATTGGAGCTCCAGTTCAGTTACAGATGCAAACTCAAGTACATCCACATCCAAGGCCTGGAATGAGCTCACCAGAGCACAACCCAGCTTTTCTGCCTGGTCCTTCCGCATCTCCTCAGCCTCCTCAACTGTCAGCTTCTGCTGTGAGTAAAAAGACAAGCACAGATGACCGGGACAAGCAGAGGGCAATAGAGATGCTGGTACACAAAATGGCTGACATTCAGGCCTGTCGTAAGAATCTCCATCACCTTCAAGAGAATATAACCTGGGAGAAGCAGAACTTTGAATCTATGCAAGGTAGAGCATCTTTGTACATGGATGACATCTTCCAATATTGTCTATAAGCTGTTGCAGCATGTGCCAGCATTCATATTAAGGTGATGTAGGTATGACCTTCATACAGTGACAGTTCTGAAAAGCCAGTAAGCAGATGCTGTAATCCTCCTTGGTGTTTTATGTAAGAATCATATCTCTTTGGTTTGACATTGAAAGTTACTTACACTAAATAGGTGCCAACACAAATGTTTGTAGTATTTGTCATGGAAGTAGGACTTTAGTCAGGTGTAGTCAGAAACCAGAATTTGAGTTATTTTAAAGACGGGTGTAGCTAGGAGGAAGGGTGATCTGTATCAGACAGATAATCAAATACTCAGTACAAAGTATTATTAATAAAGGTTGTATTAGTAATAAAAAAGCATATTGTACACCTTAAGTACGTTCTAATTGTACGGCACTGTACATTCAATAGAGCAAGTTGCATCACATACTATTGGGCACGTTAAAGCACGGTTTGAAACCGTGTGCCCTCCATGCATTATTTATGGTAAGGCAGGTCACTAACTGACACTAATCTGTAGTCAGAGGGACAAAAAACAGAATATACCAATTCAATTCTGCTTGCGGGGGTTATAAGAACCTCTCTTAGACTATGCACTTTCTATAGGCAAACATTTAACATGACTAAGCAAACACTTCTACCTACTTGACATAACCTAAATAACTAGCAAAAGGATCTTTCGGGGGGGAGGTACCCCAAAATAAAGTTGTATTATTTAAAAAATAAAGGACAGTCAATTTTTCACTTAAAACCTGACAGATGTCTTCTCAAATGTGATAAAATCTGTGTTTGTGTCAAATTTAAACATTCTTTAACTAAGCAACTGCTGCTAAACTAGAAAGAAACAGGCACACGCAGTAATATTTTCAAATTTTTGTTTTCTGATACGGACGGCACGGTGGCACAGTGTTAGCGCTGCTGCCTGGCAGTAAGGAGACCTGGGTTCGCTTCCCGGGTCCTCCCTGCATGGAGTTTGCATGTTCTCCACCATGTCTGCGTGGGTTTCCTCCAGATGCTCAGGTTTCCTCCCACAGTCTAAAGACATGCAGATTAGGTGCATTGGCGATCCTAAATTGTCCGTAGTGTGTGCTTAGTGTGTGTGTGTGCCCTGCGGTGGGCTGGCACCCAGCCTGGGATTTGTTCCTACCTTGCACCCTGTGTTGGCTGGGATTGGCTCCAGCAGACCCCCGTGGCCCTGTGTTAGGATATAGTGGGTTGGAAAATGTCTGTCTGTCTGTTTTCTGATACAGTATATCTCATATTTAAGTAATACCATGGGAGTGTTTTCACCTCTGAGGTTTTCTGAGACATGTCAACTGTACCTGTCTAAAGTTTTATGTTGATAACACAAATACATTAATGGTTACAGCATTTAGCACCATGGATCCCCCTATCCAAACCCTCTCAAGACTGGGATCCAGGTTCTGAACGATTCTATTGCACATAAAACAGTGAATCATATAACAATTCTGAACTCAATCCCCTAATACTCTTTTACACCCAAGTACCCGCCTACCCCATCTACACATTTACATGAAACTGTTTACATTTTGTTCCTGTTTCAAATAGTTTCTATTTTTCCTTGTGTATGCACTCAGAGGTGTTTCATTATGTCCGTATATGGACATCAACGTATCGTTGGAGACATCACAGATGCTGCTGTCCAATGGTATGAGTTTGGAGTGTGTGTGACATATTGAGTCAGAGCTAATGACTCGAAAATGAGAGGTGTACTTACCAAAGGTCATCCTGCGACTCCTCTTATGTGGAGGATATTGTATGATTGATGCATCGTACAATAATGTGCTTGGACTTGTTTTGATCAGGAGAATCTACTATAAGTACTGATGTGTCTCTTGTAGGTATTTGGTGTGGTTTAGTGAAGTAATATGCAAGAGTACACAAAAAAATCAGAAGAGCGGGTGTAATGCTGTTTCTGGTTTTCAACTCACATTTGCTCAGTCGCTGGGAGGGTTCATCGCATTGGTTGAAATCTGTTGGGCGTGACTTTTTGATTGATGTATATCGTGTCTGTATTCCTTATACAGAGTAATTGCTGTGATTTTTTTTTCAAATATTTTTTGTGACAATTTATAAAACACCACTCCCTACTGTATGATTTCATACCCTATTAAAAGTCAACCGTAATCATTATAACAATTTGATTACTAGGAGTGTGAAGTCGACATCTATTGCATGCAAATGAGGTATTGTTTGTTGTGGTGTGTGGCTGGATTATTGTAATGCACTCCTTATTGGGATTACCAGCAAGAGCCTTTTTAAAGCTCCAACAAATTCAAAATAGTGCTACAAGAATCCTGATGAAGGTGCGGAAATATGAACACATTTCACCAATCCTTCGGTCACTTCATTGGCTCCCTATCCATCTCTGTATCAAATACAAACTCTGTTTGTTTACTCATCAGTGTATCCATGGAAATGCTCCACAATATCTTAAAGAACTCCTTATATTACAATCCACTACAAGAAACCTCCGTTTTGCAAATACCTACTGTTTTCGCCCCCCTGTGACCAAACTTCATACAATGGGAGACCGAGCCTTTGCAGTTGCTGCTCCACGGCTCTGGAATGCCCTACCAGAGAGCCTAAGAACACAGCAGATTGTGGGCTGTTTTAAAAAACAGCTAAATTCTTTTCTATTTAGGAAAGCATATTAACAAGAATGCTATAATTATTGTTGTTTTACCTCTGTTTTTATCTCGCTTTGCCTTTGTTTAAACTTTTTATGTAGCACTTTGAGATTTACTACTAATGTAAAGTGCCCTATAAATAAAATTAATTATTATTATTATTATCCATCCATCCATCCATCATCCAACCTGCTATATCCTAACTACAGGGTCACGGGAGTCTGCTGGATTCAATCCCAGCTAACACAGGGCACAAGGCAGGGAACAATATATTATAGTCAGGATTCTGTTTTCAGACCAATGTAGAAAGAAAATAAATGACTTGTCTTTTAGTATTAGATACTGTCAGGTATGTAAAATTGCTCTTACTTTGTAGACACTAAGAGTAAATTGGGAACTTAAAAACAAAAGCCCTTTAGTTAGCAGTTGATGGAACTCATTTGTTAATTAAGCTTTAGGCAGATATTTGATGACATTGATTTTGTAAATCATGTTCTAACATTGCAGTCATGAGTTGATTGACATGAGGTTAGACAACTGATTTTGTTGAAGTCATTCATTAACCAGGTTCAAGATTATTATTCTGTGTACATGGTGCAATAAAACTCTTATTTGCATGCTTCGTTCTGACTAGTTACAATAAATACAGTACCAACAACAACAGACAAAAAGACAATAAATATAACAATATACATAGAATATTCAAAGAATATGTTCTCTCTCTCTCATCTATATATAATAATATATATTGTAAGAGAGTAGATAGACAACAATAAAGAGTTGGCGCACCACCTTGTCACCCTGTGTAATTGAAAAACAAAAAAAGAGTATCTTTCCAGACTTGAGTCCCACAGTGAATTAAACTCAAAATGGCCAAACTTCTGGTTATATGTGCTTCTGGCAGGAAAAGGCAGGTCCAGGCAAGCAAGCACTGGAAGTGAAGTCGGAGATGTTACATCTGTCAATTATCTGGTATGAAGAGGATGGAAGAGAATAGACATTAGAATACAGTGCTCAACCCCAGGAAGACTGGATAATTACAATCACTGGAGTCCCTAAGCTGTTCCCTATGTATATGCGCATGACAGGACCCGCCCAAAGCCTCTTCCCCAGCCCAGACCCATGGGGTTGGGCATCCCAAACCATGAGGTACTGAATACGAGCGAGAGAGTTGGCATTGGCATGGAGAGAACCTTTATGACAGAGGTCTTTGAACTGAAAAGGCTGAAGGTCCAAGAACCACCTGGTGACACGTGGATTCAACTCCTTATGAATTGCAATCCACTGGCAAAGTTCATAGTCCATCATTAGAGTGAACTCTTGGCCCAGGAGGTAGTACCTCAGTTTGTTAATAGTTCACTTTATTGCTGAGGTCTCTCTTTCCACCTCTGTATACCTGTCTCCGAATCCAGTAGGTTCTGGCTCTGGAATATGATGGGGTGTTTAACACCATTGATGCTTTGGCTCAGCATGGCAGTGAAACCTGTGTCTGAAATATCTGTCTCTATAGTAGCAGAGAAAAGCCAAGAGTTATCAATATAGGTCATCAATCCACTGCTATGCCGATGACACACAACTTTATGTAAGTGTTGATGCAACTGCAACATCTTCACCTGTTGCACTGACTGACTGCATTCAGGAAATCAATCTTTGGATGACAGATAATTTTTTACAACTCAATCCTGATAAAACAGAAATGATATTAGTTGGTACCAAATCTGTCCTCTCTACCCTTCGTGGGCTAAAAATTGATGTCGATGGGATCCTGGTTGAACCCTGAGCATCAGTCCGTAATTTAAGTGTCATCTTTGATCAACTTCTTACTTTTCAACCACACATTAGCTCAATAGTACAGACAGCTTTTTTTCATCTCCGCAACATTGCTCATCTGTATTCTTTCCTCAGTGTGAAAGATACTGAAACACTCATTCACGTTTTCATCACTACCCGTCTGGACTATTGCAATGCATTGTTTTATGGCCTACCGACTAAGTATATTATCAATAGATTACAATATGTTCAGAATTCTGCTGCTCGTTTACTTACACACACTAAAAAATCTGCTCACATCACTCCTGTCCTCTATGATTTGCATTGGTTACCAGTTTCTTCAAGAATCAAATATAAAATGATTCTTTTCACCTTTAAAGCCCTTCATGGTTTTGCCCCTCATTATCTGTCTGAGCTGCTGCTTCCTTACACTCCTGCCTGTACATTAAGATCATCGGACGCTAACTTACTCACTGTACCTAAATACAGGTTAGTAACTATGGGTGGCAGAGCTTTCATTGTAATAGCCCCTAAATTTTGGAATGCTCTTCCTCTCAGCCTTCGCGAGGTAAAATCTATTATTCATTTCAAACTCCTGTTAAAAACACATCTTTTCAATGAGTATTATTCATTTTCTTGTATGTGATTTCTATTGTTTGTTAATGTGTTTATTGAATTGTAAAATGTCATTGAGTGTATGAAAAGTGCTACATAAATAAAACATTATTATTATTAGGTGATGATGTAAGGGCCTATTTTAAGTCATGGAATGTGGCTTTTATTTTAGCATCCCATACACCACATTAGGAGCCTGCTTCTTTGTCAGATCAGTAAAGGGTGCCTCTCACTCAGAGAAGCGAGGGACAAACCTGCGGTAGTACCCTTCTAAACCTAACAAGGCTTGGACCTTTCACTTGGTCTTCGGATAGAGCCATTTCATGATTGCATGAACTTTGGCACATTGAGCTTGGACTGTACCCACGCCCATTAAGTAGCCCAAATATTATGCCTTGGTCAGTCCAAAATAACATTTCTTGGGATTGATCCTGAGGCCTGCTTCCCTCAGTACCAGGAGTACAGAACCGACCTGTGTAACGATTTTCTTCCCATGCGCTGGAATAGATAACAGCATCATCCATATAGGCGGCACTATAGAAATTGTGGGGCTGGACCACTCTATTCACTGGAGGGTGCCAGGTCGCTGGAGCCCCCTGCAATCCAAATGGTAGGACACGGTACTAAAATGACCATGTGGTGTGTTAAACGCGATCCTCTCCTTTGTGGATTCCATTAAAGGAATTTGCCATTACCCTTCTGTCTTGTCAAGTGTGGTCAAATATTGAGCCTCTCTGAGTCGCTCAAGGAATTTGTCCACTCACAACATCGGATAAGCGTCAAATTTGGAGACTTAAGTGGACATAAGTCATTGCAAAAGCATCAACATCCTTCAGTCCAAAACGATGGGGCAAGACCAGGGACTAAAGCTTTCCTCTGTAAGACCAAGGTCTAGCATTCTCTTGATCTCATGCTCCACTTCTGCTCTCTTTGCCTCTGGGAAGTGAAATGGATATTCTCGAACAATGACCCCATGTTCAGTGATATTGTCATATGCAATCAGGGAAGTGTTCTCAGTTCACTTATTCAGCAACTCCAAGACAGACAAGATGGCTGCTTCAAGCTCTTGTCGTTGTTTAGGCATCAAATTTGTACCAAAATAAAGACGTTTACTTAGCGAAGAATGAACAAGGTTGTCAGGAGTAGGAATCGGGTTCTTCTTCTTTGCACAGTTTCAACAAATTAATGTGGTATACTCATTTGGCTGGTTGACAATTCGGGTGTTTAACTCTATAATCGACCAGCCCCTTAACCCATCAGCAGGACTGGTATCTGCTCCTTTGGGCAAGGAGGAACAGGATGACCACTGCCAGAGCCCTACACAATGACTTCCAGCAGGCCACTGGTGTGAATACCATTGCCTTGACTGCCTTTAGGTATCGGAATTAAATTCTTGGACCCATTGTCAGACCCTATGCTGGTACAGTGGGTCCTGGGTTCATCCTGGTGCACTATTGTGCAGTTCCTGGAGGATAAAGGAATTGATACCATTTACTGGCTCCCACACTCACCTGACCTAAATCCAATAGAACACATTATGTTTTGGTACATCTGACGCTGTCAGGTTGCACCTCAGACTGTCCAGGAACTCAGTGATGCACTGGTCCAGATCTGGGAGGATCTTGACAAGCATGCATACAGTACATGTGGACCATACAAACTACTGAGTGCGATTTTTGAGTTGCTGTAATGAAATTTTGGCAAAATGGACTAGCCTGCCGCATCATTTTTTCAGTTTGATTTTCGGGGTGTCTTTGAATTCAGCCCTCTGTAGGTTGATAATTTTCATTTCTATCAAATGATGTGGTATTCTTTCATTCCTAACACATCACACTGTCCATATCAGTGTAGATATCCAGCAGGATTTTTTTACCATTGAGATCTGATGTGTTTTCAAAGTGTTTCTTTAATATTTTTGAGCATTTTATTATACCTAATTTTGCAATGTATGGAAACATACTGTGCTGCTTTTTTCAAATGACAATTGTGAAAATAAATTTTTCTTCTTATTTTAAGCCATTGAAATGATGAAGTGATAGTCATTACAAGCACTGAAGGCCGCACATTGTTTGATACAGGGTCGCTGCAAACACACGCACAGTACTTATTTCATGGCTAACTCAAGCTGACATTTTCTGCCATCCCAGGATCATCAGTGCAGCATGTTCATTCTGTATTTGTCTGTGTCTATGAATCTCTTCTCTTTGCTCATTTTAGCCCAGATATTGCAGAACCAAAAGAATGGCCTTCTGGATCATCAGAATCTTTCAGAAACCTGCAACGGTTTACAGAACCAAATCCAGAGGGATGAACTGCAGAGTAAGGTCTTTTTTGAGGTAAGTATTAGAACTATCTATTTCAAGTTGAGTGTCAGTAAGTGTAATCATTCCATTGCAGGGCAACACACGGCTGTCTTAACATATGAGCACAATAGGCACTGGCCGGGGGCCCCAGGAGCATATGGGCCCACAATGTTTCTGATGCCTATAAATGTTCCTGTTTTGCTATCAAAACAGGGGCCTCAGCACACTACTTTGCCTTGGACGCCTGTGATGCTGGTAGGATGGCCCTGGGCCCACATACCCACACTCACTCACAATAGGCAACTATAGAGCTGCCATTCAACCCAACCTGCACATTTTTGGGATGTAAAAGGAAACTACAAAAAAATAAACACACACACAGATAAAGAGACACTGTGCAAGTTCACATAGATAAAGAGACACTGTGCAAGTTCCACATAGATAAATGCCCACAGGACGAGCACAAAGTACAAAAATTAACACAAGATCATATAGAACTCTCCATCCTTTCTAGGAATATTTTTACTCTGTCCTTTGCCTTCTGATGCTCCTCTACCTTCTCACCTCCTGATATCTCTTAATCAATTTAATTTTTCTGTGTGTCTCTCCCTCCCTACCCCTTGCTTTTTCTGCCAACTTGTCTCCCAGATATAAACCAGCTGCTACACAAACAGTGCACTCTTTGAAACCCATCTCATTCTTATGTCCAAACTAAATTTGGAATCACGTTTTTTGTTCTACACTGCCAAAAATTAAATCTAACCCAAGTGGAAAGTATTTAAATCATGAAATTAAATCTAGTTTTCCTTATTGGAAGAATTATTGACTAATCCAAAAAATTTTATTTATGATTATTTAGCTGGGTGGCACGGTGGCGCAATGGGTAGCACTGCTGCCTCGCAGTTAGGAGACCCGGGTTTGCTTCCCTGCGTGGAGTTTGCATGTTCTCCCCATGTCTGCGTGGGTTTCCTCTGGGTACTCCGGTTTCCTCCCACAGTCCAAAGACATGCAGGTTAGGTGCATTGGTGATTCTAAATTGTCCCTAGTGTGTGCTGTGTGCGTGTGTGTGTGTGTGTGTGCCCTGTTGTGGGCTGGCGCCCTGCCCGGGGTTTTTTTCCTGCCTTGTGCCCTGTGTTGGCTGGGATTGGCTCCAGCAGACCCTTGTGACCCTGTAGTTAGGATATAGTAGGTTGGATAATGGATGTATGGATTATTTAGCTTACTTTAAGAAATCTTGTCAAGTAAATTTTGCCACTTGCGGATTTGAAGGTATTTTACTGGCCACCTCCAGGCGGTCTATGGCTTTTCTCTCTCTTTCAGTCAAGTAGAGTCAGACGACAACACAGCTTGTACTCTGTGGCCTGCTTTTTACTCATCCCCAGTCTGCAACATTTTTGGTGGCTCTTTTCCAAATATAAATCCCTTGCATGTGATATCCATTGAACAGCCATAAAAATGCAAAAGTGATGCTGTAGTCATATATCAAGCTGAAAGTGTCTGTATGGTGTTTCCAACTGTAAATACAGAAGTTCTCCACATCTTGTTTCCTATTTATAATTTTACATCTAGAAGTTACTCCGAAACTTCAAACTGCTTTTTTTGAGAGTTTTTTTTTTTTGAGTGAGAGATGTCTTTTGTTCAGCTGTTCCAATGTTTTTGGAATAAGTTTGGTAGTGGTCTAATGCTTATACCTGACATTAAAAGAAATTTTGTTTTGGAAGACAAAATTATATATATTTTAAAATGTGTCTGTTGTCTGTATTTTAAACCTTTAGATGTCTTTTTGAAAATCAAATAGAAGAAATACAGTATACATATCTAATTCAAAGTGTCTTGAATAAATGAAAGGTTGGCACATGGGCTTAGTGTCTGGCTGTAGTTTCTGCAATTTTGCTAGTTTCCTCCCACGTCATAAAGATGGGCATGTAAAGTTATTTTGTGATTCTAAACTCTTGCTGGGTATGAGTGTGCACATGTGAATGGGCCCTGCATTGAACTGATGTCCTATACATGTTTACAGTTAGGTCCATAAATATTTGGATAGAGACAACTTTTTTCTAATTTTGGTTCTGTACATTACCACAATGAATTTTAAATGAAACAACACAGATGCAGTTGAAGTTTAGACTTTCAGCTTTAATTCAGTGGGGTGAACAAAACGATTCCATAAAAATGTGAGGCAACTAAAGCATTTTTTTAACACAATCCCTTCATTTCAGGGGCTTAAAAGTAATTGGACAAATAAAATAACTGGAAATAAAATTTTCATTTCTAATACTTGGTTGAAAACCCTTTGCTGGCAATGACAGCCTGAAGTCTTGAACTCATGGACATCACCAGATGCTGGGTTTCCTCCTTTTTAATGCTGTGCCAGGCCTTTACTGCAGCGGCTTTCATTTGCTGTTTGTTTGTGGGCCTTTCTGTCTGAAGTTTAGTCTTCAACAAGTGAAATGCATGCTCAATTGGGTTAAGATCAGGTGACTGACTTGGCCATTCAAGAATTTTCCACTTCTTTGCTTTAATAAACTCCTGGATTGCTTTGGCTGCATGTTTTAGGTCATTGTCCATCTGTATCATGAAACGCCACCCAATCAATTTGACTGCATTTAGCTGGATTTGAGCAGACAGTATGTCTCTGAACACCTCAGAATTCATTCGGCTGCTTCTGTCCTGTGTCACATCATCAACAAACACTAGTGTCCCAGTGCCACTGGCAGCCATGCACGCCCAAGCCATCACACTGCCGCCACCGTATTTTACAGATGATGTGGTATGCTTTGGATAATGAGCTGTTCCACGCCTTCTCCATACTTTTTTCTTGCCATCATTCTGGTAGAGGTTGATCTTGGTTTCATCTGTCCAAAGAATGTTTTTCCAGAACTGTGCTGTCTTTTTTAGATGTTCTTTAGCAAAGTCCAATCTAGCCTTTCTATTCTTGAGGCTTATGAGTGGCTTGCACCTTGCAGTGCACCCTCTGTATTTACTTTCATGCAGTCTTCTCTTTATGGTAGACTTGGATATCGATACTCCTACCCCCTGGAGAGTGTTGTTCACTTGGTTGGCTGTTGTGAAGGGGTTTCTCTTCACCATGGAAATGATTCTGCGATCATCCACCACTGTTGTCTTCCATGGACGTCCAGGTCTTTTTGCGTTGCTGAGTTCACCAGTGCTTGCTTTCTTTCTCAGGATGTACCAAACTGTAGATTTTGCCACTCGTAATATTGTAGCAATTTCTCAGATGGGTTTTTTTCTGTTTTCGCAGCTTAAGGATGGCTTCTTTCACCTGCATGGAGAGCTCCTTTGACCGAATGTTGTCTGTTCACAGCAAAATCTTCCACATGCAAGCACCACACCTCAAATCAACTCCAGGCCTTTTATCTGCTTAATTGATAATGACATAAAGATGGACTTGCCCACACCTGCCCATGAAATAGCCTTCGAGTCAAATGTCCAATTACTTTTGAGCCCCTGAAATGAAGGGATTGTCTTAAAAAAATGCTTTATTTGCCTCACATTTTTATGCAATCGTTATGTTCACCCCACTGAATTAAAGCTGAAAGTCTGCCCTTCAATTGCAACTGAGTTGTTTCATTTAAAATTCATTGTGGTAATGTATAGAACCAAAATTAGAAAAAAGTTGTCTCTGTCCAAATATTTATGGACATAACTGTAGATACAGTCATATGAAAAAGTTTGGGAACCCCTCTTAATTCTTTGGATTTTTGTTTAGCATTGGCTGAGCTTTCGAAGTAGTAACTTCCTTTTAATATATGACATGCCTTATGGAAACAGTAGTATTGCAGCAGTGACATTAAGTTTTTTGGATTAACAGAAAATATGCAATATGCATCATAACAAAATTAGACAGGTGCGTATATTTGGGCACCCAACAGAGATGTTACATCAATACTTAGTTAAGCCTCCTTTTGCAAATATAACAGCCTCTAGACCCTTCTTATAGCCTTTGATGAGTGTCTGGATTCTGGATGGAGGTATTTTTGACCATTCTTCCATACAAAATCTCTCCAGTTCAGTTAAATTTGATGGCTGCCGAGCATGGACAGCCTGCTTCAAATCATCTCATAGATTTTCGATGATATTCACGTCAGGGTACTGTTACGGCCATTCCAGAACATTGTACTTCTCCCTCTGCATGAATGCATTTGTTGATTTTGAACTGTGATTTTGGTCATTGTCTTGTTAGAATATCCAACCCCTGCGTAACTTAACTTTGTGACTGATGCTTGGATATTATCCTGAAGAATTTGTTGATATTGGGTTGAATTCATCCGACCCTCGACTTTAACAAGGACCCCCATCCCTGAACTAGCCTCACAGCCCCACAGCATGATGGAACCTCCACCAAATTTGACAGTAGGTAGCAAGTGTTTTTCTTGGAATACGGTGTTCTTCTTCCACCATGCAAAGCGTTTTTTGTTATGACTAAATAACTCAATTTTTGTCGCATCAGTCCAAAGCACTTTGTTCCAAAATGAATCTGGCTTATCTAAATGAGCATTTGCATACAACAAGTGACTCTGTTTGTGGCGTGAGTGCAGAAAGGGCTTCTTTCTCATCACTCTGCCAAACAGATGTTCTTTGTGTAAATTGCGCAGAATTGTAGAACGATGTACAGATTCACCATCTGCAGCAAGATGTTCTTGCAGGCCTTTGGAGGTGATCTGTGGGTTGTCTGTAACCATTCTCACAATCCTGCGCATATGCCGCTCCTGTATTTTTCTTGGCCTGCCAGACCTGGGTTTAATAGCAACTGTGCCTGTGGCCTTCCATTTCCTGATCGCATTCCTTACAGTTGAAACTGACAGTTTAACACTAGAATTGCCAGAGCCTACGAAAAAACTTGTAGATCCGTCCCACCTTAAATCGCTTCACACCTCTCCATCAGCATCTTTTGTCCTGTAAATGTGTCGATAAGCAGCAAGCAGCCTGCTGTCACATCCCCCCACCACCACACAGTTTTCTCAGCTCAAGTCTGTTTACCTGCGTGTCAGTTGTATAGAGTGAGACATAAAGAAAAATGACACCTTTTATAAATACTATCTCGTTATTTGGAACACATGCATTTCATGTGTGTTCGTGTCTTCAACAATCTATGTACAGTAAACACATCGTTAAAACAGAAACGTTTTTCATGTTTTAGTAATAATTGACAAAATGTAGACATGAAGTGTATAATGTGTTAAGCCTGAATTCCAAATATCAAATAAACACTTTCACAAAAGATATAAATATTACAGAACAAGTACACTTCTATTCAAGAATATAACTGCAGAAAAAGAACCCTTGTTAGGGTGCGACATTGACACACACTTGCTATGATCACTTCGGTGGCGCAACGGTATAAACTGTTGATTGGTAATCAAAACTTCACGGGTTTGACCCCAGACGAGTCCGTTTTGAGAATAAAAACATAAATTTGATTTCAGTCTGTAACAGCCGGTGGAAATGTATGATACTTGTAAAGGTTGGCTTTGTTTTTTTTTTTTTTTATTCAGTTTTATTCTCTCATTCGTGTTCGCAATTCTACCCAATCTGACACTGCACATAAAGACGTGCTATAGGTCTGCAGTCTACTTGTGACTTTAAGCTGTAGGAAGTAAGTAAATAAATCATGTTAAATAAGTAAATAACATTCGATCTGGCTCTTATATACAAAGTAAAGGGACGGCAGCTAAAAAAGCATTAGGCTTCAGAAACATCTCAAGGATGATCAGGGAAAAACAGGTTGCACCTGAGCTCAATTTTGGGCTTCATGGCAAAGGCTGTGAATACTTATCCATCCATCCATCCATTTTCCAACCCGCTGAATCCGAACACAGGGTCACGGGGGTCTGCTGGAGCCAATCCCAGCCAACACAGGGCACAAGACAGGGAATCAATCCTGGGCAGGGTGCCAACCCACCGCAGGTGAATACTTATGTACATGTGATTTCTCAGTTTTTTATTTTTAATAAATTTGCAAAAACCTCAAGTAAACTATTTTCACGTTGTCATTATGGGGTGTTGTGTGTAGAATTCTGAGGAAAAAAATGAATTTAATCCATTTTGGAATAAGGCTATAACATAACAAAATGTGGAAATAGTGATGCGCTGTGAATACTTTCCGGATGCACTGTATATACAGAAAAACCCCAGAGGCTGGTTGCCAGAGAAAACAAAGTTGTTTAAAAACTACTTACCTTTTATCCAAAGCCCTATTATCTCTGTATTGTTACACAGATGCCTTCATACCAGTTTCTATGCCACGTCTGTTAAGCTGGACCCCTTATAAAATTAAATTTTGGGCCACCTCCTTAAACATACATGAGCTAATGACAATTAGCAGTCACCGTTTCAGCCAAAGGTGGGGCGTTTTCCAACCTTGTATCCCTGTTGTGCCTGATCTACATCTAAAAGGTTTTGATCCTTGTGAGTATTAATGTGTACTTCAGTTAAAGTATTTGCAAATAAGGTCAAAGGTGACTTGTGACTTGCCACTTAGGAGCACATTTTAGACAATTCACAGATATACAGAGCCATAGAAGAAGAACAAACACCCTCATCATTTTCTCTTGATATTTCAGAAACGAGTTCAGATGATTCAAGAACTTACGCAGAATCTGGCACAAACTCAGCATCAGGTGATCCAGCGTATCCAGGTTTGGAAGAGACAGCAGCATTTGTCTGCTATTGGTGAACCCTTTGATGACAACCTCTCAATCCTACAGACCTGGTGAGAGCCTCACATGTTATTATGCTCTTCTCCAATTATGTAGTTTCCTCCCTAGACAACCAACAGCTTCATTCAAAGACTGTCATTTAAAAATAATATGTTGAAATGGTCCTAAATAACTGTATAATATACTGTGTGTGTGTTATTTAGAATTTAAGTACAGTAAAACCTTGATTATCCGTCAGGGGCCAGAACTGAGGTTGTAACACATAAGAGAAGAGATGGATAACAGAACAGCTACTTTAAAAATGATATACAGTAGATTAAATTGGCAAGTAGTCGTATTTATTTACAAAACAAAACTACATTAACAAAATATATACTTTTTGCAAAATTAATTAATTCATATAATATTGTAATGACCAGCGTAATAAGCAAATACAACTCGGGGGTACCAGAGTTTTCTATGTTTTACTTGGAGTCTTTTTTCCGTAACAAACGGTGCCCTGTGTTATATGCCATTATCTGGATTACGGAGTACATCCCCAAAACAATTATAGAAAGCTTTCCTTGCTAATCTGTTTATTTCCTGCTACTTACATTCTTTTTTTTCTCTGTACCACAAACACACTCCTGCTTATTGTTTCCTGACTCCTTATTCAAAACTTCCTTACACCGCACCTTCCTTTTTCTTCTAACTTCTCCTGTCACACATGTGATAAGAGGCGTGTCCACTCCTCATAGAACAATAGCCCTTCACCCAGGCCCATCACTTACATCATTCATTCCACCCTTTCTGCTCCCATACAGCACATCACAAGCTGCCTGCATGTCACAATATATTAAGAAAATATAACAGAATTTAAAAAGAAAATTACAATACAGAAGGACATTAACATTAATACAGAATAATATTACTGTCAGTGGTTTTCATTATCCACACATTTTTTGATTTTGTTGGCATCACACTTTATATCGTTCACTGTTCTTCTTACTCCGTAAATTGAAGTACTTGAAACACTTTCGCCATTTCGTAAAGGTTTAATAATTCAAATTTTTGTGACAATTCCAACACCACACGCATACGTTTACCGGCCATAACAATGTATAGTAGATTAATTATAACAAAAGAGAAAAGTTACAAAACGCTAATTAAACTGAAGGTGTGTAACTGACACTGTGGTGCTGAGGAAGAACGCTATGCACTAAAAAGTTGTTCCAATGTGCAAAGCTCACAGAGTACTGCATTGCAGTAGTAGTACAGTAATAGGTAGGCACTGGCTTTGCAATGATTTATTTATTTTTTTGGCCCTGACGATTAATGAAGAATGACGGATAATCAAGGTTTTATTGTGCTAAGAAATTAGATTCTGCTATATCCATCATGTATAGTAGAATAGAAAAATATATATTAAATTATTTTATTATGAAAACACACTAAGAATACCCCTTAAAGAGAATTTGCAGAAAATCATAATTGTGTTGCCTTAAATTTTCAGTCTAAGCATAGCATTGAGGTGAAAGATGTGAATTTACAGGGTCTTTGTTCACAGAAACCCACTCTGTGTCTGCTGCACTCCTGATCAATTCTTAAACTTTACCTTTTTTTTACTTGCTCTCATACAGTTGTGAGCAGCTGCTAATAGTGAACATGCAACTAAATCAAGAGATAATCATCGCAGGTCGTGAGTCACGAGAGGAACCATTTAGAGAAATGCAAGAAAAGCTGGCCGCACTGCTCAAGAGTCTTATACAGAGGTACATGTGGAGGAAATCTGTTTTATATATATAAATATATATATATATATATATATATATCTTTAGTATGCTTATTGTATATCTTAGCATACTGTCCATATAACATTACTTTGTACTTGTATTATCATTATTGCTTTCAGAACTTAATTTAAACAAAGCAAAATTCTAAAGCTATATTTATAAACCTTTTATTGTATATATATCGGTAAGTAGATTTTGCTTTATGTTTTTATTGAATATAATTTTGTTATTTATTACAATAATGCAGCATTGTATTTCCCACTGCACTTCAAATTCAGCTGTAGAACTGTGCTATATAAAAATATATTGAACTTAGTGCTGGGCGGTATGACCAAAATTCTATATCACGGTATTTTTCAAAATTATACTGGTTTCATGGTATTTGACAGTATTTTTTCCCATGCATGAGTGGATGTTAACCACATATTCCACTGCAATTACTGCAGTAGACTGGCTAAGAATAACCTATTCCACTGTCATGAGAATTGAACATCCATCCATTATCCAACCCGCTATATCCTAACTACAGGATCACGGGGGTTTGCTGGAGCCAATCCCAGCCAACACAGGGCGCAAGGCAGGAAACAAACCCCGGGCAGGGTGCGCACACACACACCAAGCACACATTAGAGACAATTTAGAATCACCTGCATGTCTTTGGACTGTGGGAGGAAACTGGAGCACCTGGGGGAAACTCATGCAGACACGGGGAGATCATGCAAACTCCACGCAGGAAGGACCTGGGAAGCGAACCCGGGTCTCCTAACTGCGAGGCAGCAGCGCTACCCACTGCGCCATCGTGCCACCCAGAATTGTACATTGTACAAAAAAACATTTTAATGTGCACACAAGTATTAATACAGGTTTTCATGTCCCCATAAAGTGATAATTTTCAAGGGGGTGGCACTAATGAAGAAAAGGAATCACATTGTATGACAGTTGCAGTCAAAATATAGAACCTTTTTATTGAAGATATTTTGCAAACAAACTATAATTTTGACAACATATTTTCAACCATCCAAAGAGGCATTTAGACTTAGTAAAATATCCAGAGGTGCTTGTCAAAAGTTGTATTGCACTGAACCTATCTTAGAAAAGGAATAAATAGTAAATAATTTTTGTAAATCAACTACTCTTTCTGTTAATGTTAATAATCTTTGTCTACTGACACGTTAAAGTGACTTTTTAAACAACGTTACCATCATTAAACTGCATAGTATTTAAACTAATAAATAATAACAATAAAATAAATAATAGTGCAACTTCCAGTAATAATACTATTACTTCAAGGCTTCAAGCCCAGGTACATTACACAGTATTCACCAAATAAAAATAAAATAAAATAAAACAAGTGCAACATGGTGATGACATCTTTACCATCTGAACGAACCATCATATTGCAAATTGCATTAATATGGACCTTACTTCAAGCTAAGTTATATACATAAATAATAAAACTGCAACTTGCATTTAAAATGCTATTTGTGGTATAGCGGGTCTGTGGCTTCAAAAAAAAATATGGCCAGTTTTTAAATCCAGTTAGGTGTGTCCATCTCCGTGGGCGTGATTGCACGACCGCAGAGAGTTGATGAGGTAATTGGGGCGACATGCAGGTACACACCTGCACATGCGGGTACAATCATTCTCAATTGTTTCATTGGCTTCCTGCGGCATGTGATTAATGTGCTGTGCCCACGGAGACGTTTATTTATGGGCTGGCAGGATAGGGGGAAGGAAAAAAGAAAAGATAGAACAGAAGGAGGTTAAAGAATGGAAAAGGCAGTCATGGGAGACGATCCAGACACCAGGAAGGAAAAGGCAGCATGAGCTGGGGCTCCGTGGCTGGTTCGCCTCACTGACTAAGCGTATAGAGTGGGGCGAGCGAGATGTAAGACCTCCTAATGGATCCGAGGAGCGATTGAGTGAATGCAAAGGAAGACGGGAGGTGTGCCGATCTCGGACGGTCTGGCTGCGCAGTGTGGCGGCAGCCAAGATGGGGGTCTGGAGAAAGGAGTTTGTACTGCAGAGGCTCCACCGGCAACGCCAGTGATGGGTGAGCTAGGGAAACAGAAGGTGGTCGGCTGCGATCAGGTGAGGAGAGAGACTGCATTTTAACCTCTATTTTAACAGATTTATTTATTTTGGATTTTATCCCCATGTTTCACTGGTTTTATGGATTTGCTATTTATTTGGGTACTGTATTTTTTTAACACTGCACAATGGGCACTTTTGGTTTTACTTTTAACTGTTTTTAATAAAAGCACTTGAGCACTTTCCACCATCCCCTGGCTTCAATTAGATTTGTCAGCTCATCTCAGTCATAACTATCAATGGTATTGGTTCAAAAGACTCCCATGTGGGAAGAGGGAGTCTGTAGGGGACCGGCATCGTCACACTATTGCACAGTACCCAGGTACATTACACAGTATTCAGGTATTGGGAAAAAAAAAAATAAAACAAGTGCTACTTGGCTTGCAGTAATATCCAGTACTATAGAAACAGTATTCACACATTTGAAAATAATAATGGTCCACATCCGACCTTTTAAAACCAAAGTATCTCCAGACAAAAGACATGACTCCTTTTTTCGGCAAACGTTCTTCTGTGTCATCATGTTCAACTTTATCGTCTGCTGCAGTTTCAGTTTCAGAAGGTTCTCTGTCCATTTTCACCACGCAATACCTCCACTAACGCATGTACTCCATTGCATGTGTGTTTAGCGGTGTAGCAGTGAAAAAGGTTCCCCCTTAAACAGTTTCCAACTCCGCCATATTCCAAATGTTGTTTAGGATATTATACCGGTGTTGCAGTATAAGAAAAATCCATATCATAACAAAAATAAAAAACAGTTTTTGGTATGAACCGGTATACGGTATGCCCAGCACTAATTGAACTGCATTGAATTTATTAAAATACTATGAAAAGCATGCATCAGTGTTTGAATCCACTGTTGGTACAACTCCCTGCAACCCTCCATGAAAATGGGTTAAAAATAATGGAATGGCAAATTTATATGTATGAGTGTGTACATTTGATTCAAGTTTATTTTTGTGTAGCGCTCTTCAATGAGTGCAGGTTCAGAGCACTGTGGAAAATTCGTAGGTAAATGCAAATATAAGCTTTACAAATTAAATTGCGTAGTGAATACACATAAAGGCACAGATTTGTTTAAACAGACAGGAAAATAAAGTAGTCTAAAAACTGATTAACACAAATAGAACCCAATAATATCTGTCCATTAATAAATTGTTGAACTATGGCCTGTTGACAATGGAGTAGACTAAGATTGTAAAAGAGAAAGTCAAAAACAAAGTCACAGTCCTGGAAACCTCTACCAACTGGCTGCCTACCCGCTCCTGAGTTTTCTATAGCAGAGTCTACGCTGGCCATGCTATCTGAGGAAAGGAAAACCAAAATTCCAGTCAGTAGCATCCTTGGAGTAAGTACACCTCTGAGTGGGTCTGTGGTCAGTTAGAACAAAGCTGGGCACAGTCCAAGTCCTGAAGACCTTGTCCAACTGGCTGACCACTCCCTCTTGGGCATTCTATGGTAGTGTCTGTCCTGGAATATCTAATATGATAACAGAATCTTTCTGTCCATCGATTCCAAGGCATCCAGTATATCAAATGTCATTTCCAGAGGCAGTAAAACTACTTAGAAGTAGACCAGTGGCATTAAGTGCCACAGCTGGATACTGAGAAGAGTAACAGAATAGAGGAGAGTTAGAAATGAATCGTAATTATTTTAATTATTTTATATTTTTATACAAATGACTAACAAACAAAGATCCAGTAGGCACAGGTAACCAGTAACTCTAATCTGGATAAGCTAAAATAGTGAGTCTTTAAGTTGTATTTAAAAAGCTGAGACTGAAGGAGCATCTCCTTTGTAAGCAGGAAGATCGTTCTGCAGCTTTGTGGGCCCTGTAGCTAGCAGCTCCATTGCCAATATTAATATACTGTTTTAATAAGACATACAGTATAAACAAGGATGGGAATGCTGGTGCCTCACAGTAAGGATACCAGGATTCAAGTCCTGGGACCTCCCTGCATGCAGTTTGCATTTTCCCCCAGTGTCTGCATGAGTTTCCTCTGGGTGCTCTGGTTTCTTCCCATAGTCCAAAGACATACAGGTTAGGTGGACTGGTGATACAAAATTGGCCCTAGTTTGAGGTTGGGGTGTATGAGCTGTCACTCTGTCCTGGATTTGTTCTTGCCATGCACCCTATGCAAACAGGGATAGGCTTCAGCACCCCCTGACACCCTGTTCAGGAAATGAGTGACTGACAGTCACTCAGTCAGTCAAGAAGTCAGAATAGTAAATATTTAAATAAAAATAGTTCAGTATACTATATAATTGCTAGTCTAGGTATTTTTGGTGATACAGTAGTGTAGCAGGTAGCATTGCCAACTCTTGTTCTTGAATGCTGCCTTGCTGGTTGGCCAGGGTACCTCTAGTGCTGCGTCTGCATATTCGGGAGCTTCAGTTTTCTGCATCATTCCAAAGACATGTAGAAGACGGCCTATAGAGTCAGTTTGATGTGTGTCTTGTCATGGTTTTAGAATCTGAATTAGGGCTACCAGCACATCTAATGAGATTGTTAATAAAATGGAAAGGCTGAAGTGTTTGTTTTTCAGTGTGGGTAAAGTAGAAAATGCAGTGTGAAAATTTAATGTCAGAAAATTACACAAACCTTTTTATACAGTAGTTGTAAACACTGTTAGACTTAAACAGATACATATTTTGTACAATCTTGAACCTAAAGAGTTGTAATGTGCAATGCTGAGCCTGTTTCCTCATAATTAAATGTCTCTCTTAATCTCTGTTTGAAAAACGTGCACTTTGAATGTGAATTCAACTCTGGGATGCACAATTCATAAACACTTTAGATTGAGGATGGATGGTTGGGTTATGCCACATAGCTATAATAAATAATTATAATAATTAAACTAATGTAGCTGTATGATGGACGTCTCTATAGTTCTTCCTGTGGTCATGCTTTTTCTTTCCATTTCTGTTCCTTATCATTGTGTAGCTCCCTGATAGTGGATAAGCAGCCTCCTCAAGTCATCAAGACTCAGTCCAAATTCTCTACCACTGTGCGGTTTCTTCTTGGAGAGAGGATGAACTCAGCAAAGCCTGCAGTCATCAAAGCCCAGATTATCACAGAGGCTCAGGCCAGGAACCTGGGGCAGCCAGGATCTGTGCTCAGGTAAGCTGTTGACACTTCCTCTTGGGTGGTACAGTGATCCCTCGCTATATCGCGCTTCGCCTTTCGTGGCTTCACTCCATCGCGGATTTTATATGTGAGCATATTTAAATATATATCGCGGATTTTTCGCTGCTTCGTGGGTTTCTGCGGACAATGGGTCTTTTAATTTCTGGTACATGCTTCCTCAGTTGGTTTGCCCAGTTGATTTCAAACAAGGGACGCTATTGGCAGATGGCTGAGAAGCTACCCAACTTACTTTCTCTCTCTCTCTCCCTCTCTCTCTTGCGCTGACGTAGGGGGGTGTGAGCAGGGGGGCTGTTCGCACACCTAGACGATAGGGACGTTGCTACCATCTGTGTGCAGCTGCTTCCTGAAGGACATGCTGCACGGTGCTTCGCATACTTAAAAGCTCAAAGGGCACGTATTGATTTTTGACTTTGTTTCTCTCTCTCTCTCTCTCCCCCTGCTCCTGACGGAGGGGGTGTGAGCTGCCGCCTTCAACAGCTTCGCATACTTAAAACAGCCCTATTTGATTTGTTTGCTTTTCTCTCTCTGACGCGCACTCCTTTGAAAAGGAAGATATGTTTGCATTCTTTTAATTGTGAGACAGAACTGTCATCTCTGTCTTGTCATGGAGCACAGTTTAAACTTTTGAAAAAGAGACAAATGTTTGTTTGCAGTGTTTGAATAACGTTCCTGTCTCTCTACAACCTCCTGCGTTTCTGCGCAAATCTGTGACCCAAGCATGACAATATAAAAATAACCATATAAACATATGGTTTCTACTTCGCGGATTTTCTTATTTCGCGGGTGGCTCTGGAACGCAACCCCCGCGATGGAGGAGGGATTACTGTATTTGATAAATATTGCTCTTCATCCTGCTGGGAAACCTTTATTGTTAGCACTGTTTACCTGAAATGGAAAAAAGTATCTTTAAGGATTTAATTTATTCTCTATAGTTTTATACAAAGATTTACAACCAGGTTTTGCATAAAATTAATAAACTGGTAAATCTGTGTGTGTGACCTTAGGTTAACTACAATCAAAAATAATATATAAATACTTCCATGTGCACAATAGCTGTAATTTACTTGTTAATGTTATACTGTATTACATACACAAAATGTGTTTCATTTTTAAAAGGGAAGGATTCATAAGGGTGAAAGTAAATTGTTCTGCACCTGCAGAAAAAAGATTGCGCATGTTTAAAAACATTTAAAAAATGTCAATTTCTCCCCAGTGGGGACAGACATGCTATCAACAAACAGAGACTGTAAGAGCAAACCTTCTTAATAGAAGTAACATTCAAATTCTTGGAAATTACCAGGTGTTCTAAGGCTATGTCAATGAGAAAATATTTCTAGCTAGCTCTAGGTTTGCCCCTGGGTTTTTTCCCAAAGCTGGTCAGGGTTGGTGCACCTCCCTTAAGGGGGTCACCTACAGTAGCAGACAACCTTGCTGCATGCCCAAAGTGACCACTTCAATTGATGCATCAGATCTGCACTGGAAAAGCAATAGTTCTATTCTGAGGGCCTGTATTGTATTATGGACTTTCTCACCTCATCACCAAGACTGCTCTCAGCATGCCTACACAGAAATCTCATTTTCACTCCTTATACACACAACCTTGTCCTTCTTGTCACTATACAGACCTTCTAACCATGAGTAAGGATGGGGCATAGAGGTTGTGAGCATACGCAGATAGCATGTTGCCACACCCACCACCTGGATTGGGACCCAAGTGCAGTGGGTGACATCTCAGTATCACACTGGAACAGCTAGATTGCCAATCCTGCCACCGACCCCGAAGTTTTCCCTGTAAGGACGAAGCAATTGCAGGTTAAGGGCCTTGCTCAAGGGACCAATGAAGTAGAGTCACTTCTGCTGTTTATGGGATTCAAACCGGCAACCTTCCGGCAGATCCCTAGCCTCAGAACCACCACCACCACTCTTCCCTGGGATGGAGCATAGACTGACATATATTTATATCAGAAGCTTTGTTTGAGGACTTAAAGGAATTCTCCACCCAAAATGATAGTTCATATATGTTACTTATCCTATGTACAGTGGTGTGAAAAACTATTTGCCCCCTTCCTGATTTCTTATTCTTTTGCATGTTTGTCACACAAAATGTTTCTGATCATCAAACACATTTAACCATTAGTCAAATATAACACAAGTAAACACAAAATGCAGTTTGTAAATGGTGGTTTTTATTATTTAGGGAGAAAAAAAAATCCAAACCTACATGGCCCTGTGTGAAAAAGTAATTGCCCCCTGAACCTAATAACTGGTTGGGCCACCCTTAGCAGCAATAACTGCAATCAAGCGTTTGCGATAACTTGCAATGAGTCTATTACAGCGCTCTGGAGGAATTTTGGCCCACTCATCTTTGCAAAATTGTTGTAATTCAGCTTTATGTGAGGGTTTTCTAGCATGAACCGCCTTTTTAAGGTCATGCCATAGCATCTCAATTGGATTCAGGTCAGGACTTTGACTAGGCCACTCCAAAGTCTTAATTTTGTTTTTCTTCAGCAATTCAGAGGTGGATTTGCTGGTGTGTTTTGGGTCATTGTCCTGTTGCAGCACCCAAGATCGCTTCAGCTTGAGTTGACGAACAGATGGCCGGACATTCTCCTTCAGGATTTTTTGGTAGACAGTAGAATTCATGGTTCCATCTATCACAGCAAGCCTTCCAGGTCCTGAACCAGCAAAACAACCCCAGACCATCACACTACCACCACCATATTTTACTGTTGGTATGATGTTCTTTTTCTGAAATGCTGTGTTCCTTTTACGCCAGATGTAACGGGACATTTGCCTTCCAAAAAGTTCAACTTTTGACTCATCAGTCCACAAGGTATTTTCCCAAAAGTCTTGGCAATCATTGAGATGTTTCTTAGCAAAATTGAGATGAGCCCTAATGTTCTTTTTGCTTAACAGTGGTTTGCGTCTTGGAAATCTGCCATGCAGGCCGTTTTTGCCCAGTCTCTTTCTTATGGTGGAGTCGTGAACACTGACCTTAATTGAGGCAAGTGAGGCCTGCAGTTCTTTAGACGTTGTCCTGCGGTCTTTTGTGACCTCTCGGATGAGTCGTCTCTGCGCTCTTGGGGTAATTTTGGTCGGCCGGCCACTCCTGGGAAGGTTCACCACTGTTCCATGTTTTTGCCATTTGTGGATAATGGCTCTCACTGTGGTTCGCTGGAGTCCCAAAGCTTTAGAAATGGCTTTATAACCTTTACCAGACTGATAGATCTCAATTACTTCTGTTCTCATTTGTTCCTGAATTTCTTTGGATCTTGGCATGATGTCTAGCTTTTGAGGTGCTTTTGGTCTACTTCTCAGTGTCAGGCAGCTCCTATTTAAGTGATTTCTTGATTGAAACAGGTGTGGCAGTAATCAGGCCTGGGGGTGGCTACGGAAATTGAACTCAGGTGTGATACACCACAGTTAGGTTATTTTTTAACAAGGGGGCAATTACTTTTTCACACAGGGCCATGTAGGTTTGGATTTTTTTTCTCCCTAAATAATAAACACAATCATTTAAAAACTGCATTTTGTGTTTACTTGTGTTATATTTGACTAATGGTTAAATGTGTTTGATGATCAGAAACATTTTGTGTGACAAACATGCAAAAGAATAAGAAATCAGGAAGGGGGCAAATAGTTTTTCACACCACTGTAGGTTGTATTCAAGAGTTCTGAATCATGTATTTTCATAAAGAACAGAAAGAAAAAAGTTTCTGATGTAATAGAACCAAGTGGTGACCAATGCTGTACAACTGCAATAAATGTAAAAAACATCTCATACGTTAATCATGTCGCATAATCCACATCCTAGTTATCCAGTCATATGCTGAAAATGTGCAAAACATATGCATTTTTGGTAAAATATTGTTAAACACATAAAGACATGGACACATTTGTTGGCACCCGTACAGCTTATTAAAAACGTGCTACATGCTTCCTGAAAAGTCATTAAATAAAAAGTAGTTGTCTCATGTATACATGCATGTCTTTGATATGTCATCAAGTAATAATAATAATTATAATAATAATTCTTTACAGTTATGTAGTACTTGTTTCACTACTCAATGAGCTTTAGTGAGTGGGAAGACACTTCAGTCACCACTAATGTGTAGCATCCATCTGAATGATGAGACGGCAGCCATTTTTGCACCAATACTCTCACTCACATTAGCCATTAGGTGGTGAAGTGGTCACAGAGGTAGCCAATTAGAGACAGGGGATGATTAAGGATCCAGAATGACTAGGCCATGGAGGGCAATTTAGCCTGGACATCGGGATACGCCCTACTTTTACGAAAGATGCCCAGGAATATTTTATGACCACAGAGAGTTAGGACCTTGGTTTAACATCTCATCCGAAAGACAGTGTTACTGCTTCTGGCACAGGGTGCCTTGAGTCTGTGTAGGGAACAATGAAATGTCAAGACTATCTGGAGCAAAATGTACTACCAAGTGTCAGAAAGCTCTATTTGTCAAATAGTATAATGACCTAAAACACAGAGCTAATAGTGCCCAAGAATGGCTAACAACAAAAAATTGACTTCTATGAGCCCTGATTTGAATCCCATCAAACATCTATAGGAAGAAATAACCTGCATTCTGCAGAAGACACCCTTCAAACCTGACACAGTTGGAGTAGTTTGCTCAGAAAGAGTTGGTCGATTACCAGTTGACAGGTGAAGTGTCACTGAGAGCTACAGGAATCACTAGTTTGCAGCTTGTGCAACAAAATGTTAGACATCCTGTAAAAGCCATTTGCCAATTATTTATGTCATGTTAAGTTGATAGAAGTATTTTCTTAGTTATATTAAATGTTTGCCTATAAATTAGATCATAGCATATGGGAGATTCTTATAACCCCCACAAGCTGAATTGAACTGGTATATCCTAACTATTTCTTGTCCCTCTGACCATTGATTACTATCAGTTCGTGACCTGCCTTGCCTTAACTAGGCCAGTTGTATGTGCAGAATTAGACATTGAGAACGAACTGAAGGTGAAGTAACCATAGGATAACTCATCCTTAAGTATAGAAACAATAGAAGTTTAACAAGAAGAATAATTTTTCCTTTTTTTTTTTGCCTTTTATTCTACGTGTGTAACAACTTTTCTCTATTGTTGTGTGGACTATTTGCTTTGAATTTTCCTTAAACATTTTTAAAACAAACCCTTTTTGGACTGAGATTTCTTTTGGTATGCATTTGACCCATGCTTGGTCCTGCCTTACTTACCAGCAGCTACACATCCCATCGTTTTTGTCCATGCCATTTTCATTTGTGATATTTTTTTAGATATTCCTTTGAATCAAAACTGTAAAGCAAAATCTGATTTTTGTTAAATACGGAATAAACCGTGATGGGTGCCAATTACTTTTATCAGTTTCAAGTTATTTCAGAGACAAACGTGTATTCTTTTTTGTGGAGGCATTCCAACAAATTTGTCCACATCTGTACTTCTGGAAAGTCAGCACACAACATGAACAAGAAACACATTCACAGAATGCTGCACCTTTTCAGTAATAATTCTTTTAATAATAATTCTTTGCATTTATATAGCGCTTTTCTCACTATTCAAAGCGCTCAGCAATTGCAGGTTAAGGGCCTTACTCAAGGGCCCAACAGAGCAGAGTCCCTTTTTTGGTATTTACGGGATTTGAACCGGCAACCTTCCGATTGCTAGTGCAGATCCCTAGTCTCAGAGCCTCCACTCTGCCTGCCTCAATAACACTGCATTAAGCATTGCCATGCAAGCATCAGTAATCTAGAAAGAGCAAGTGTAGACTTGGAATTAAAATTTCAAAGCTGACTCAGTGGTGCACTAACAGCTGTTTTAATCTGTTGCTGAATACGTTGGTCCAGTGCTCATTTATAAAAGAGGGACATACTATAGTTCACATGATTAGATTAGATTAGATAAATTATTAATCTCAAGGGAAAATTCTGATTCATACAGCAGTAGAAACATAACAAAGATACAGACATACTGAACACATAAAGTAATCAATACATAAATAAATAAATAAATGTATATTGTGCAGAAATTGCAAAATGAACTTAAAGAGCATAAGCATTTAGTTCTGGATGTTAGGAGGAAGCATTGGATTGCCTGATAGCAGTAGCCAGTAAAGACCCACAGAAGTGCTTCTTAGCACATAGTCAAGAAATACACCTGAGGCTAAAAGTGCTCCAAGAGAGTGCTGGAGGGATGGAAGGGCTTTTTAGTGATGGCATTCAATTGTACCACCATTCTCTTTTCCACAACAGCTTCCAGTGTGTCCAGGGTTAGCCGTGTGATGGAGCAGGCTTTCCTGATAAGTGTTTTCAGGCATTGTGTGCCATTTGATCACATTTCTTCCCCAGGACACCACAGTATGTACAGACAGACAGACCGACCGACCTTGTTCTGACTTGGTATTCCCAGTCCCAGTAAGGGATTAAGCAGCTGTTGGCATAAATGAGCACCAGTGGCGCTTCATGACACACTACTGCTGAATCATTTGCTGGTTGAAAGTCCTTCAGTGTTAGTGTGTCAGAGAGAGGATGTGCAGCATTGTTCATAATGGCACTCAGTTTTATTTTCATTCTCTCTGTCGCTACTACCCCCAGGGATTCCAGACTGTGTCCTATAACTGATCCTGCCCTTTTTATTAACCTGTTGATTTGGTGGGCCTCTCTTGAAGTGATGTTACCAGCCCACACTTACAGCATTGAAAATCACACTGGCCATCACAGAGTTATAGAAGATGTGAAAGATGTCACTTCCCACATTAAACAAATGCAGTCTCCTAAGGAAAACGTGTTTGCTCTGCCCTTTCTTATATAGTTCCTCTGTGTTTCAAGACCAGTCCAACCTGTCATTAATGTAGACCACCACTGCATTCACTCTCTGAATAGTAACTGGACCTAGAGGCTTTTTGGTGCACCGAAAGTCAATAAGCAGTTCTTTGGTTTTGCTGATGTTGCAGACAGTTCTCTTTGTGACAAGAAATAAGTGTCACAACTGACTTCTTATAATAACATTGCTTAATTGCACATTAAAGGAACAGGAACTACTAGAATATTTTATATGTAGATCCCTTTATATCAGGCCATTTTTAACCTACCCGAGTGTCTTATGTGCATTTAATTTAATTTATTTGGTCACAATAACCTGCAATAACTACAATCATCTTGCATTTCAATTAAAATGGACATTTGGAAACATCCATAATGACGCACCGAGATCCATCTATCAGCAGATGCATGTGAATCAGGCCAAATCAGTTTTGACCCATGCTTATTCCATGCATAAATGGAAAGTCCATTCATCCCCACATTGTGACAGGATTTGGAGGTTTTTGTTATAATAGTTCTCATTTCTGTACATTTTGGTTATATTTTGTTTAATTTTTCCAGTGTTATAAATTTTGAATGTGTTACGTATTTGTTTTGTCTCCCAGCCAGTAACATGCTAATTGACAGAGCTGGTGCTGTACGAATGCTTTCCAGGTTAGGCAACACATGAAGTATTCATATTATATGACATCCAAGGTTTTGGTTCAAAATAAAACTTGTTGATGTTATCTAGCACAAAAATAACATTTGAAGGAGATAGACTTGCATGACTTTTTTGACTTTGAGTTTAGGTTTATATATTGGGCTTGGTTGTTTTGGTACTTTGATCTCCTGACTTTAACCCATGCACACTATTTTCCACAAATGATTATTTCCCCTTCTCATCTCCTGATCTGTTTCACAGTTGTTTACTGCCTTTTTTCATCATAGCTGTACATGTTACTCATGTGGCCAATACTGCCAAACAATATCTTACATAGCTGCTAGATGCTAAACATGTTTTTTATCTTTTTTAGTGAAAATGTTGGAGAGCTCATCAATAATTCTGCCATCTTGGACCACAATGCTGCCACAAAAACCACCTGCTGCACTTTCAGGAACATGGTAAGTATCAGAGCCCTTCCCTGAAAAAAATATTTGTATTGTGGCTCTCATAAGTGGGATAACTTCAGGTTATGTCTTCTGTATGTTCAATGTGCAGCCACCTTAGTTTGTTACTTCCTGATGCACAGCCCATTGTGTTTTATTGATTGCTCGTCCTTAGGAGCAAGTTATCTTGCACTAATCCAGAATAAAGTTCATAGATTTTTTAATGTCACCACTCAGATTAGAGAAACTATTGTACTTTTTACTTGTAGTCAATTAAGAAGATCAAGAGAACAGATCGGAAGGGGTCTGAGTCAGTGACTGAAGAGAAATTTGCTTTGCTTTTCTCCTCTGAAATCAATATCATGGGGTGTGAAACAACGTACAGCGTCCAGGTGAGGCTGAGTCTCTTCAGAGAGAGGATGTGCTGCCAGTCTTTAAACACGGTCTGCCACACCTTCTGCATTTGTGCCACTCCTGTCCAATTCAGTTACTTTTGTGAATGTTTTGATATTTGCATTTTTAGCTTAAGTTGGTTTTGTTTTTTGGTTTCAGGGTTTATTGTTTTCATTCTTTGTCCTCAAAATTGCTTTTTTGTCTTTTTGTTCCATTTTTTAACTACTTAGATAATTTTGAACTTGTTTTTATTATTTTGTTATTGATGTTTTTCAGCTTATAATAATTTAAGCCTGTTGCAACTTGAATTTTTTATTTGTTTTTCATTTTTTGGTTTCATGTTTCTCAGTTTATCATGTTTTTTCCTTATTTTTCCTCTTGGGTCTTTTACTACTCCATTTTTAAAGTTATGTTGTTTTATTGAATTTTGTTACATTTTTAAACTTGTATTGTTTGAATTGGTTTGTTTTGGTGTCATTGTTTTATATTACTACTTCTGTTTCAAACTGTGTCATGTTTGTCCAATTTTTACGTGTACTGTTTCATTTGAATAATTTTTTCTTTGTTGCTACTTATATTTTAGACTTGAGTTGTGTTGTAGATTTTCTTCAAAATTGCAATTTTGTTTTAATGTCTTTAGGTCATCTCATTGCCCATCGTCATAATTGTACACGGTAGCCAGGACAACAATGCATTGGCTACCATCATCTGGGATTGTGCCTTCTCTGAGCCCGTAAGAGTTTTTATTTATCCTGCAGAAGTTGTGGTGTTTTATACAGAATGGTTAATATTGATACTTGGCTTTCAGTTTATCAATTCTTATTATTTGCATTTAGATGTACAATGCAACATACAGTAAACAGCAAAATGTGGTTCACAGTTAGGTCATTATGAAGGCTAATTTGGGTAATTTAAAAAAAAATTTAATTAATATTATTATTGTTACTATTATTATTATTAATAATAATAATTCTTTACATTTATATATTAACAATTAAAAGGTAATTACATTAAACAACAGTGAAATAAATAAGTCAGGAAATATAAAATAACACTATATAAACACAAAAAGTAATTTTCAATTTAAGAAATAGTTTATCTGAATAAATAAAGATTAATGTTGTAGCTTCAAAGACACTCAAAAGCTAAGCAACAGAGTTAAGTGTAGCTGCATATTCAAAAGACATTAATTTTTTGTAGTTGAGCAATTAACTTTTTCATTTTTCTTGTTGCAAACACATATGTACAATAAGTAGATCTTTGACATTTTAATGGGCATGGCAGGAGCAATGTTAAAATGAAGCAATAAAAGTAATGTTGCAGCAGAAATTCTTTTTTAAAAAACCTGCAGTGCAGTGTTAATCTGAGGTCATGTGGTGTACAGTTGTAGTTTCTAAACAGCCTGCATGAAACTGCCTACTGTGACTAAGTTTCAGTTGTGTCACTAACTTCACACAAAGCTAGGAAGAAATTAAAATGTATGCAGCAACTCAATATAAAGTGAAAAAGAAGCTGACAGCTCTTGGTTGAGTGCAGAGACTGCAGTATTCCGTCATTCTACAAAAGACATTCATAATATTTAGCTGCGTAAATCACATGATTTGAGTATCTGCACAATCATGAATGAATAACTTGACTGATTTTTCTGTGCAGAAAAACAATATCAAGTCATTGGCTACGTAATCGTAAAACGCACAAGACAATATATAGACAGTAGATACATTTAGATAGCATATGGTAATAAACTGATTTTACATGGACTGCAAAACACTCAAAGTAAGGCAGTGAATGTTACCTTTAAAATAAGGCCATGCATAAGCTCTAACAAGTAAATTCATTTAAAAAACATTCTCCATGCACAGTTTTCATGGCTTCAGTTTTAAAAGGTGATATGTGCATTGTGAGAAATAGTTATGGATTTTAACTATTGAAATTATTTTTTAGCAGCTGAACCAGTGGAAATTTTTTGCAGTGGCAGCCCACCACTCAGTTTTTTCATGTGTAGGAAAGACTGACACTTAAATGTAAAAAATGCCAAAACCCAAATTTCTTTGCTGTGAAAGATGCTTTACATTTCAAAATGAGTCATGCATTTTTGACCAAATGACTTTGTTATAACTATTTTGTTTATCTAAGTAACAATATAGTGGTTTCCTCTTCCAGTTTAAAAGGAAGATTAGTGTAATATGCAGAGAGTATACAGTCATTAAGGAAACATCTAAAAACATTTGACTCAGGCTATTGATGGGTATTTTCTAATAATTTTTAGCTCCTGTTGTTTGTTCTAGTGAAGGTGAGCAGATGATGCCTACACTTTTGAATGTTTTGAGAATGTTATAGTTTTCTATATTAACTACTTCACCTTTCTGCGATTCAGTAGATAGGCTTAATTTCTTTATACTTACAGTACATGTCCTGTGTTAAAGTTCCAAAGTTAATATTTGGTTTCACAGAAACCAATATAAAGTTGGATATTTATGTAAGTGACAGAACTATATGGTGAAAGCTGTAAGACAGTGCTGCTGGTCTAACATAAGGTCTCTTTTGCTGTAGGATCGGATCCCTTTTCTGGTTCCTGAACGTGTCACCTGGCAGCAAATGTGTGCCACACTGAACAGCAAGTTCATGTCTGAGGTTCAGACCCCACGCTGCCTGGATGAACACAATCTTCGTTTCCTGGCACAAAAAATCTTTGATGAGCCTGATATAAATGGAGACTTTGACAGTCGAAATGTGACTTGGGCCCAGTTTAATAAGGTGCCTAGGAAGACGTTTTATTTGTTTTATATCTCTATCCAACATCAGTATAAGAGTATCTATCTCCAGTCTAATTACAGTACTCCCATTCCACAAGTAGTGCTGGCTTCTTGGGCTCCCAGTTTACTTGTAGTCCTAGAAACATATTTTTCCATTTTACTTTCAATGCCAGGCATATGCCCTTCCAGTCTACATGTAGACTCTGACTCATTTAAATCTGAATCACTTGATGTGCTGCGACCATATGCTCTGGGATCATATTTACAGATGAACTTATATGCCTCTAATATGTATGAAGAAATGAACAAATATGCCTCCAATATTTATGCAGTGCTCAATACAAGATCTCACCATTCAGGTAAACACCTACAATCAAAATCACTTACAGTGCTAGAAATTTGTTCCTCCAGTTTTCATGAATATTTGTATACCTGCTGCTCTGAATCTCATGCAATACTGAACACATGTTCTCCCAGTTCATATGTAGATTTGGACTTGTTTATATCCAAATCACATGTTGTTCTGGCCACATGTGTTTCTAGTTTATATGTAGATTTGGGTACATGTAACTTTAAACCGCATGTAGCACTAGGCATATGTGTTCCCAGGTCACATGTTGATTTGGTTTCATTTGAATCCATATCACATGCAGACCTGTACACATATGTTTCTAGCTCACATGTTGGTTTGCACACATGTAGTTCTAAATCATATGTAGTCCTGAACACATGTTCTCCCAGTTCACATGTTGATTTGGTTTCATTTGAATCCAAATCACATGCAGTCCTGGGCACATGTGTTTCTAGTTCACATGTTGATTTGGGCTCATGTTACTCTAAACCACATGCAGTACTGAACACATGTTCTCCCAGTTCACAAGTAGATTTGACATCATGTGATGGCAAATCACATGTAGTTCTGGCCACATGTGTTTCTAGTTCACATGTTGATTTAGGCACATGTAACTTTAAATCACATGCAGCTCTGGACATGTGTGTTCCTAGTTCACGTATAGATTTTAAGTCATTTGATTTAAAATCACATGCAGAACTGAACTCATATGCTACTACATTTTTTGTAGAGCAGAACACATGCACTTCCATTCTACCTGCAGTGCTGCACACATGTAGTGAGTGTTCATATGAAGAACTGCACTTGTGCGCATCATGTTCACTTTCAGTTCTTCTGACATGTGTTGGCAGCTCTCATGTAGAGATGAACAAAAGTGCTTCTAATTTATTTCTTATGCTGAATGCATGTGCTCCTGGTTCAGATGCCACACTGGACTCCTGCATTGCTGGACATAGCTTCTGGCAGTCTACATGCAGTGCCCTGGAGTTGTGCCCAGCTCACATGAGGTGCTTCAAGTCAAGACACAGTACAACACTGTCCTCATCCAGAAACAAAGTTGGAGAGCCATCATCCTGGTCCACGCCTGTTATGGTAAGAACACAGTAAAGCAGATTCAACTTTACCTTACCAGAGCTTCTAATTATACAGGATTAATTCATCTTGACTAAAGGTTAAACTGGCATTGCATCCATTTTGTCTAAGAGTTAGACTACAATTAGAGCCTAACATGCACAAGGTGCAACCTGGGAAGGCTTTCTTAGAAAGTGCTAAATTCTTTCAGCCAGACTATGTAGGGTAGCCCCTGTCACTCTTGAATAAGTGTTTGGAATGGAGAGGGACTTCTGTTAGAGTTCACTCAGCAGTGATTGAGCTATAACAGTCTAGATGCACATGCTAACTGTACTTTTGCTTCCAGGAGGTGCTCCCAGGCAGAAGTTTCACTTTCTGGCAGTGGTTTGATGGAGTGATGGAACTTACCAAAAAACACCTGAAGAACTACTGGACTGACCGGTATGTCTGACTGGCACTACTGAGGGAAGATTAATTATCAGCACTGTTCACAAGATTCCTTTATGGCTGACAGCCCTCACCTTCAGTGGGCAGCACTTGCTTTCAGTGTTGTTTTGTCTTATGAAAGTGTGAAATCTAAAATACAGTAAATGGAAAAGGGACAGTCTGGAGAAAATTTAAAGACACGTGTATAAGTTTAGTAAAAAAAATATATAAATGTGAGTGCTAAGCCTTTCATTTATCTATTTTTGAGACCATTACTCCACTACAATGTGACTGAACACCTAGTAAATAGTTCTTTTGGTCGTAATGGACTTTTTTTTTAGAATTCCTCTGATTTAGGAAATAAAATAGGCAAAACAGGTAGTGCAGCTCCTTTGCAGCACTTGAACCCTGACTCATTTCTCTGCTGTCTTCCTTATGTTCACAAAGGACATGTCTTTGGTTTCTGCTCAAAAATGTCCCATTATGTTGATTGGCTAGATGTAAATGTGTAGTAGTGGGCCATGTGATGGACCAGTATCCTGTCCAGGATTGGTGTCTGCTTTGGGCTTGATTCCTGACGGCATACCAGTAGTGTACACAAAATTAGGTGGACTTGTTATGAAACTTGTTTAAGTTTAAGAAAAGGTTCAAATATATTGTCCATTTTATCTATAAATATTTTTGTAGAGTTGTTCATTGGTGGAACAATTAAACAAAACATATAGTTACCATGTTGAAATCTTGTTAACAGAACATTTCAATAATTTACACTGCAATGCTTTCAATATGTTTATCTCCCACTGGTCTACTGGTTCTGACTCCTGATTGCTTTTTATCACAGGTTGATTTTTGGATTTATTGGAAAACAATATCTCCATCTACTGCTGCAGCAAAGCCAAGATGGGACATTCCTGCTGCGTTTCAGTGACTCTGAAATTGGTGGTATCACAATTGCCTATGTGACCACCACTGACATGGGTAAATATCCTTAACAAAACAGCTTGTCTATGGCATCAACCTTTGGCCGAAGCTTATATAATATATATTGCTTTTTAGCTGTTATGTTTTTCAAGCTTTCCAGCATGCTCAGCCTTTTTAGCATACGGTAATAAAATCATTTTACGATTCATCTCTTTGCGAATTTGTAAGGGAATTCACCTGACATATGTTACAATCCTGGAAAATGGTGCAAGAGAGTAAGAGACAGTGAAAGAATTAAGAGTACCATTTTTAAGAAAATTTAAAGAGTAAATATGATACAGGTGAAATGGTACATTAGAACCATTTTGATGAGAACAGGCCATTTAGCCTAACAAGCATGATAGTCCTTTTCACTTAGATTCTCCAAGATAACATTAAGTCAAGATTTGAAGATTCTAAACTCCCACTCTCTACCACACAGTGTTTTAGTTATATGATATAGAAAATAGGAAGGCTGATGAGCTAAAGTTAACGTGACTAAACTTCTTATTTTATATTTTCCTGAATAGTCCCCTATACCAGATTCTCAGCTTAGTCTTAGAGATCTTTATATGGCTCATATTTTTGACATGACCAACTTGCACATAGCATACAGAAAGTTCATAGGGCCACTATCTTTAATCATCAGTTACAACAGTGCTACTTAAAACAAAATTGAACCAGTCAGATGTCCTGTAAGTGCATAGCTCATACCTATGTCCGTGAGCCTGCTGGGTAGATATCTTAAAGCATGCACGCAGTGAGCGACCAAAACACATTTATACTTTTTGCGGCCCATTTAATTGCTGCATTGATGTTCTCTTTGTCAGTAAGTGACAATGCTTAGTCAGTGTTGCATAGCCAATAATGTCTCATTAGAGGTAAGACTCTGTTGATGGAAGAAGAGTTGTGCCTGCTATTACTGACTTTAAGAGGAAGAAAAGGAGAAGGTGGAGTGTCAGACCTGTTGACCAAAAGCAGTGAAGGAAGGGCTAACATAATATTCTCATAACTGTAGGACCTACATGATGAGCACATGGATTTCAAATGTTTTTTCTTGTCTTCCTTGCATTTTAATGGTCTGTTGCGTCATATTCAGCCCTTCATTCATCATTCTTGCAGCCACGTAACCAGCCTCTCTTTAAAATTCACCATTTTGGATACATAGTTGCCACATCTCTCGCACTGTATAGTACAAAAAAGTTTTCGGGCAGAGGAATGTCTCCAAATCTGATGTCATTTTCGCTATGCGCCCCTTGTGCCCAGTGTAGACGTACTGAGTATAAACTAGGCTTTAGTATAGTGAAATTTGCACCCTGCAAAATTTGCTTCAAGTGACAAACGGAAGAATCACAGATAGGAGAGATCAAGTAGCCTGGAAACTCCAGATAAAAACATTTCTAAATGAAAGCATAACTGTTGGTACATGTGATGTTGTGCGTTAGGGGTCTATTCAAGATTTTACATAAAAGCAGTGCGTCACAGTGTGATGGTGCATGTCTGGCTCCATGCTCCCTTTTCCCTATTTGGGAGCCTCTTGAACCCAACACTGTCGATAATGTAACCGAATAAGCGTAGTAGATGGGGACAAAACAGGTGGAAAGCATTCAAGTGCTTTTAGTAAACAATAAAAAAATCAAAGCAGTTCATGTCCAAAAGTGCAGTGCTTCCAATAAATAATTAAATAATCCTTAAAACATTGAAAAACCTAGTGATTAAAAACAAGGCCAAAAATGAGAGTAAAAACCAACAGACACTGGGTCAAACAAGCCGAGCACAAAATCTTCCTAGTCTCCCCAGATCACCCATTGCTCGCTCAGCTGGCAGAGATTTCAGCAGCCATGGTCCTCTCCATTCCAACCCCCATCTTGGCAGCCTCCGTAGGTATCTGCCAGACCGCTCAAGGTCGGTTGTCCTCTTGTCATCCTTCTCGCTCACATTGTCGTCTCTTGGATCCTTGATCACTCCCACTCCACTGCACAATCAGTGGGGATGATCCATCCCTTGAGTCCGGGACCACTGCCTTTTCTCTCTCTCTACCTGCCTGGCTCGTTCTCTCTCTCCGCCCCCAATGCCGCACTTCTGCTCTGCATGCCTTTCTCTCTGTTTGTTTTTTTCTTCCTCCCTGTGCCAGCCCGTACTTATACGGCACTGTAGACGCAGAGGCTCAATCACGCACCGCAGGAAGCCGATGAAGCAACTGAGAAATAGCGCACCCTCACGTGCAGGTGTGCCTCGCCCAATTACTTCACCAACTCCCCGCAGCTGCACAAGTGAGCCCACGGAGACTGACATGGCCAACGGTTTATTTAATAAAATAGCCATTCTTTCTGAGCCATGGATCTGCTATACCACACACAGTCTTTGTGAGTGTGGATGCAACTGCAAAGCTGCACTGCCATAGAGTTTTCTAATTTTGTCTAACGTGCACAAAGACAGTTGGCGCAGCTGTCCCTCATCAGATCTCCATGGGTCACTACCACAAGTGCACTCTCTGGGTATCAAAGCAGCCATGATTAGGATAGAGAGGAAAGAAAGAATGGAGAAAGAAAAAAGGAGAACAAAACTGAAAGAAAGCAAGTGATTGCTCATTGTGAGATAAATTCCGCATAGGAGAGGACATACAGCTACAGCTCTTTCAAGCACTTCAACGAGAGCAAAGCCAAATGTTAAATTGCATGATGCAGTACATGTGAGCTGAACAATAAATAAGGGTAACCCTGCAGAGAAGTGTAGTGAGAGGAACTCCAGGGGCAGACCAGATCGCTCCTGCTGAACTGCTGAGAGCAGGAGTGATTGAGTGCTCAAAGTATCCTGAAAATGCTGAGGGATAGCATTAGGATGAAGAAGTTGGACTCTGTTTGTCCCAGCCGACACCAACAGAAAACTGGAATACTGGAATTCTAGAATACTATAGCTAGCCACATAAGTCATAGAACATTGTAGATAAACAAAAGAAGAATACAGGCTCTTTGTGTACTTGTTTTAACATGTATGTATTTTTCGTCCCTTAGGGAACAGACAGATTCTAAATATTCAACCATTCACCAAGAAAGACCTGGAGATCCGTTCATTAGGAGATCGAATCCATGACATTGAGTTCATTCACTTTGTGTACCCAAATCGCAGAAAGGACGAGGCATTCAACAAGTACTACACAGGTGAGAATGTTCTATCGCTTTCAGGGACAGAGGTAATGCACTGTCGGGTGACACCCTCATGCTTCTCAAAGAGAGGGCTATGGAAGTGCTCCAACAGCTGGGTTCCCTGCATTGTATAAAAGTGTTAGTAGAAAGGGTTTTATATGAACTGCCGTTGTGACAATCATTCATGCCACCTGCTAACTCAAATTGTTTTTGTATTCCTATTTGCCGCAGTTCCTCCGCCTAGCAGTAAATATGGTTACCTGCCAACCAGCATACAGACAAAAGTTGAAGGGTGAGTGGTTACGGTGCTTCAGAATCTTTTGTAAGGATGTGTAGCAGTGTTCAACACTTTTCAAACTATAATTTATTAAAGTTAACCATGAAAAAAAACATTTTTATAGATTTAGACAGCAAAAATATTATTGATAACTGTAATTTAACTGATGCACACATAGCAGTTTGTTTTATCAACCTCCTTTATGATCGGCAGTGACTGCTGTGTCATGTGGAGTATGACATTTATTCTTATATCCAGCCAGTCATCGCATGAGAGAGATCCACCCAATAAAATCTTTCTGTGTTTGACTATATTATCCTTTGACTTTTGTCAGTCTTATTTGTGCATCTTGACTAGAAGCACATAATTTGCATCATTATATAATATAATTTCATCCATTTTGTAAGCTTGCTTTGCTCAGTACAAGGTTGTGTGGAGTCTAAGCATACCCTTCAATCACTGAATGAATGCAAAGCAAGAATCATTTCTAAACAGAATTCATTCATGGCATTCATGTGCACACACACTTAAACACTCCATGCCAATTTAGGCTTGCCCATTAAAATAACATGAGATGTCTGAGGAAACCAGAGTACTCAGAGACAACCAATCTGGACACAGGTAAAATGGGCATATTTCACATAGGCAGTAAATTAGCCGGGACTCAAACCCAGACTTCCACATCTTATCAGGCAATATTGCTAACCACCTTGCTATCATGTTGACCACTGACCTTTTCATCTTCACTGATTCTTATTTTTTTATTACTCCTCTTCATATCCTGTGGACACACCCAGTTATTGTCCATGTGGGGCTTGCACATACCTCCTCATATTTACATGTTTTTCTCTTGACACACCAGCTTCCTCCCATATTCTTAGGATGTTTGTGTTAGATTAACTCTAATCAAGCCCCATATGAGTGTGGGTAGGTGAGTAAGCTGTCCAGGGGTGGTTCCTGCTGGTGGTTACATCCAGCACTTCCAGAATAGGTTCTGCCCCCTCAAACTCCCTGCATTTGATTACACAGGTCTGAGAACGTTATGTTACAACTATAGATGATTGTCTTTCTCTATTGTTTAACCTTATTGTTAAGATTTATTAGTGCACGCATAACTTCAATACAAATGAGTTTTGCACACTAGTTTCCTTGTTTTTGGAACTAGAAAACTGTCAGGGTGGTGACTTGAACTGGTGACCTTGGGGTTTACAGTCCAAAGCCATATCTAGTAGGTTTCTCTTTATAGATCTTTATACAAAAACCATCAAAGTATAAGAGAGAAAGGTTAGAAGAAATTTAGGGGAAAGCCTTGCCTAATTTGTACCCAGCATTACAATTAACATGCCCCATTTTCTACAGTGTCCACATACATTTATAAGTGATGTTTTCCAAATGGGTTTGGAAAATAAATGAATGAACAGGTGCCTATTTTGAGATTGCTAAAAGTATGTCCGGTGTTTAGGTCAGTGTTTAGCAGGCAGTGTGTTATAATGAATAAAGCAGTAGATTCTGCACCATGACAATGCTAGTTTATTCTTTTACCAAGAGTGAATGACTGCAGAAACACAAAAAATGATCCTACACTTGTGATTTTATAGATTGTTTGGCTAGTGTGCCATCTTAAATGTAATGCAGCTTCAGTATGACTTGTTTGTATTTGTAGATAGATTACATGCAACATTACACAATGACAATGGCAAAGATAATATGAATCCCGTGAACTGTGGGACAAAAGAGTTGCAATTGTTACAATTGTTTAATCTAGTAGGTAAAAATGACAATAGACAGTTAAGTCACTTACATATTTGATGTGTTACATTCAAAAATACGCAAAGATGCCTCCATGTGTTTACTTTTAAAATTTGCCCACTGTTTTGAAAAAAATAGTAAAACATGGATTAAGTTTTATCAGGGCATTGTTGACAAATCCAAACCATATAGGTAACTGATCCGGCAGCCAGATATGCAAATTTAACTTTATGAGGCTAGAAGGTTCCAGAGAAGTTCAGGGGAGGACTTGACTCCATCCTGAAAATCATGTTTTCCTTGCTATTGCTATGCTTTCAAATTTTATAAAAGAAAAAAACAACAGTTGGGAATTAGCACTAATCAAAAGGAGCAGTGCATTTCAGAGCATTACTTGTAAAAGTAATCAAGAAAACAAAATACCAGGATAATTACCAAGTAGTTATTGTTACCAATCTACACCCTTACCATAGTGAAACACCCTAGGCTGGTAACTGTGCCAGATGTGCCACGCCCCACCTCTAACTGACTGTAACACAGGGTTTTATGAAATAAGACATTAAACAGAATAGGGTATGATGGGGGTAATTTCAAAGAGGTGCAACTCTGGTAGGAAGAACACGCATTAAAACAAACATTAAAAACACACACATTTAAACTCACATTAAAAAAACCCATGTGGGTAACACGTGCAAGCTAGGCGGTAGCAGTGAAAGAGCAAACTTCTGAAGTGAAAAAGGAGGTTTTAATGGGCTGTCGGAGTAAAGGAAATAGCATGGAGCTAGGTGAGTCAGAAGGTTAGATAGGCAAAGACTGTCTAAGAGATCAGCTTTAAGCTGATGTTTTTTTATGAGTGGCAGACAGGGAAAATACATTTGTTCATTTAGGTCCAGCTTGGCAGTTTTGTTTGGCTTTAGATATATTTTAGTGTTTACTTCACTCCCTTGTACTATCTATACCTTGTTAGGTCAGTAGCAGTGGGTGCATTATGGAATAAAGAGGCCTAAAACCCAAGAAACGTTTCCCACACCATTATACTGCCATCACTAGTTAGTACTGTCATGATGGATTGAGGAATTTATGAAAGTTAAGCCATATCCTAACTCCATCTGTTAGCGTGTCATAGGAGAAATCAAGAGTTCTCAGAACAAATGACATTTTTCCAACTTTCAGTCATCCAGTTTTAATGATCACTTGGCAACTGCAGCCTCATTTTTCTGATAAGGATTGGAACCCAGTGTGTTGCCTGCTGATGCAATCCATCCACTTCATGGTCCAATATGCTGTGCATTCAGAGATGTCCTTTCCAAGCATGAATGTTGCAAAAAAGCTATTATTTGATTATCTGTAGCCTTTTCTGTTAGATTGAACGAGTCTAGTTGTTTTGCTTTGACCTCCATTATTAACATGGTGTCACTCACTAAATTAGAACATTAGAACGATCTAGTGGAGAAAAGGCCATTCAGCCCAACAAAGCTCTCCACTCCTATCAGCTTAATTCTTCCCAAATAACATCCAGTTTTGAAAGTTCCTAAAGTTTTACTGTCTGTCACTCTACTTGGTAGCTTATTACATGTGTCTATGGATGTCTGTGGGAAGATAAACTCCCTAATGTTTGTGTGAAATTTAACCTTAACGAGTTTCCAACTGTGTCGCCGTGTTCTTGTTGAAGTCATTAGGTCTCAATCCACTCTACTAATTCCCTTCATAATTAAACACTTCAGTCATGCATCCTCTTAATCTCCTTTTACTTAATCCTAAAAGTTTCAGCTCTTTTAATCATTCCTCCTAACTCATCTCCTGCAGCCCTAGTCACTCTTCTCTGGACTTATTCTAGCATTTCTAATGTTTTTTATAGTGTTGGAGGCCAAAACTGTACACATTACTCCAGGTGAGGCCTCACCAGTACGTTATAAAGCTTCAGCATACCCTCCTTGGACTTGTACTCCATACATCGAGCTATATAGTCCAACATTGTGTTAGCCTTCTTAATGGCTTCTGAACACTATCTGAAAGTTGATAGTGTCAAGTCCACTGTGACTTTTAAATCCTTCTCATAAGGCGTACTTTCAAGTTTCAGACCTCCTATTGTGTAATCAAACATTTTAACTTTCTATGTGTAATACTTTACATTTACTTAAATTTAATTTCATCTGCCAAAAATCTTCCCCAGCTTGTATGCTGTCCAACTTCCTCTGTAATGATTCAACAGGTTCTACACTAATCATATCCTTTTGCTTCTTCCTCTTAGAATTCCAGCATGTTGGTAAAACATGACCTCCTTCCTCTGAACCCATGCTGACTGTTCAGTTAAACTCCTGTTCTTGCCATGTGTTACTCTATCTTTTCCTCAGTAATTCCTTCCATTAATTTTCCTGTGATACACATTAAGCTTACTGGCCTATAGTTGCTTAGACCTGCCCCAATCTCCCTTTTTATATAATGGGATAATATTTGCCATTTTCCGGTCCTTTGAATTTCTCCAGTGCGCAGTGAGTTCCTAAAATTATGTGTCAAGGGTTTGTATATGCTCTCACTATCCTCCTTAAGCACTCGAGAATAAATACTAACGGGCCCTGGTGATTTGTTTGATTTCAGCCTTTTTAATCTGAGCTGTTCTTCTCCCTCCACAATTTCCATATCACTCGGTACCTCCTTAGTTGTCTCTGTTTCCACTGAGAGGTTATCCACTTCCTCACAGGTGAAGACCTCAGCAAAATTCAAGTTCAGAGAATCTGCTATTTCACTGTCTGTACTTTTAATTCTCTTTTGCTATTCCTGATGCACTTCACCATTTCTTTGACTGTTCTTTTACTACTAACATACCGAAAGAATCTGTTTGGGTCATCTTTTGCCTTATCTGCTATATTCCTCTCTATCTGCCTTTTAGCCTTCCCATGGTTGCCCTCATATGCTCATATACTCTATGAATCACTTTGGAGTTACTAATCTTATAAACCTTATAGAGCTGTTTATTTCCTTTGCAGCTTCTTTTTCAACTCTATATTAACCCACTGCAGAGTTTTTTCTTTCATTTCCAGCTAATTTCAAATTTTGAGATGTACCTGTCCTGCATTATATGTAAAATGTTTTTAAACATTTTCCACTGGCTCCACACTTAAAAGTTTAATTCAGTCTATCCCACTTAAACTTTGCCGCATCTGTTCAAAATTTGCCTTACCAAAGTTAAACTTAATAGTTTTAATCTTTGCATTTGCATTCTTCCAAAGCACTGAGAATTTTATTATATTATGGTATGCACCTCTACACCCTCAATACTATCCTGATTATTACAAAATACATAAACAGTCACTGATTACATATACAAACTCCTGCTCTCGTACTCTGTTGTTTGCAAGGTGAGCCCAGTTAATATTTGGGTAGCTAAAGTCCCCCATGAGTATACTATATAGCCCTGTAAACTTGCCATTTTAATATTACCAAATAGATGTGCATTGAAATTACTGTCTCCATTAGGCGGTCTATAATACACTCCTAAAATAAGGCCTCTTTCCCCAATGCGTTCTAGACAAATCCAGATGTACTCACTAAGATGTGCTTAATCATTCAACTGAAAATTGACTTGCTTTTAAATTCAGTTTTACATAAACAGCAACCCCCCTCTCCTTTTCTGTTGTAGCTACCCTTCTTAATAATGTTTACCAATCTATGCTATATTCATCCCCACCTTTGTTATTTAGCCAGATTTCTGTTATTGCTATAATATCATAATTATGCTCAGGTACAGTACATGTATCTCCTACTCATATTATTTTTGATACTTTTAGCATTAAGGTATGCTATTTTTAATGTGATACTTATTTTACTTTTGCATTTAAACTTAGGGTTAGAATTTATTGTACTATGCATATTTGTCTTTTCACTATTGTTCATTCCTTCTTGCACAGTTCTTAACCTAGCTTAGCCTAAACGACCTCATTAGAGTTTTTAATTATTGCACTATTCTTTGTATACTATATTGTAGTGAATAAAAAACTGTGTTTCTGAGATGCTGGAATCATCATGTCTGGTACAAACAATCATAAGAGAGTTAAGGTTGCTTAAGCCACATGTCTTACCCTTTCAAATTTTTGGCCAAACAACTAAACCTCTTGATCTTACCTGCGTGCTGTACAGTATATATTAAGTTGCAGCCACATGATTGACAGCTTGGGGGAACTCGGGACAGAAAGCAGCTCTAAACAGGGTTCATCACAGGACACACTCATGCTTACACCCATGCTCACACATACAGAGCCAGTTTGGTGTCATTAGTTCACATTTCCTGCATGTCTTTAAACTGTTAGAGGAAACCTGGAGATTCCAGAGAAAACCCCACACAAACACGCTGATTGTGTGTAAACTCCACACAGCCTCAGTGAGCATGAGTAAACTCCACATAGAAAATGGGCTCCTTGAAAAACTTGTCTACCACTCCTTAAAGACATTCCTTTGTGTTCAAGGTCTTAAAATCATTCAGCTCGATCCACACTGTAAATCACAATACTTCATTAATCCAAAAGGAAATCACTTATGTTACAACTGTAAAGATAGACAATGTGTTGATTTATAAAGTTATCAGTTTACAGCCAGAATGTTTGCTTCAGGGGAAAGTGAATGGAAATGTAGGCCAATAATTATTGTTTTTTTGAAGACAAACAGATCTTATGAAACCAGTAGTTCCAAAGAAACAGAAAATAAGAGCTAAAACTGTGTTTTCTTCTTTCAGTGAGATGTCTTCAGTGAGAATGAATGGCAGCAGTACTCCAGTTATTTCCAATGTGTCCAGTGACATAGATCCAATGATAATCAATTACACGTAAGTTTCTTAACAACATATTACCATAGTCGGGTATAGTCTTGAAGTCTGTGGCAAGCTTCACTCAGAAATGATATTTGCACAGTCTGACCAAATTAAAGTGGTGGCATTTTGGAGACTGTGAATAAGTGGACAGATTGTGTGGATTGGGATGTTATACCATACCAATGAGCTATCCTGCCACAGGCATCCTGAGCGTGGTGTTTTTAGTGACTGGACAAATACATAAATGGATGAGGATGTGCATTAAAGTACAACTTCTCAGAGTTGAAAGGACTTTCCACATTGGGATCTCAAACTCTTGTATCATCTTATCCAAATCCATGGGTAGAGAGCCTTCCAGCCATTTGTTATCTGAACCTGTTTATTCCAATTACAAGGTTGTGGCAGGGCAGAACTTGTCTTGGGAGCATCAGGTACAAGAGAAGAATCAGGCAATGCACAGTATACATGCATACTCAAATACACCTTACTAACTTAGTGTCATTGGTTAATCCACCATGCATATATTTGAGATATGGACCAAACAATGATCTCTCAAACACCTACCATACATACAGGAAAAATGCTATTAGATACTTTCATGATAAATAGATTAAGCAGATATGTTGCTCCCATAGTTTAGAATAATGTAAATGCTGATTTAATTGTTTAGTTTCTACCTGAATTTTGATGCATTTGAACAAATCTGTATCCTCATATGTGATAGTTATGTATTTCATGTGTGGTATAATCTATTCTTGCATTTTGCCTTGTAGTTTGTACTATTGTACTATTGTATTATATTTTTGAGGTGGCAATAATACAATGGCCATCTAAATCTGTGAAGAAGATTACTTGTATTCTGTTTTGTGCATTAACCCATTTAGAAGGGGGTCTCTTTCTGAATTGCCTTTCCCAAGGTTTCCTCTAATTTGTTTCCTACTAGGGATTTTTTTTCCTTGTCTAGGGAGTCAAGGCAGGGGTGCTGTCAAAAAACAGGGCCTGTTAAAGCCCATTGAGGCATTTCTTTTGTGATTTTGGGCTAAACAATTGATAAATTGTTCTTGGTGGTGTTGTAATTGCAGCAGGCTACCAACGAAATGACTGAATTTCAGTGCAGCCATGGTCTGTGTTTCTCTATCTAGTAGTAGGGACAGGGTAATCAGACCTGCAAAGAAAGTAAAAGTAAATGGTGTATAAATGGTGTTCAGGTTCATGCATCTAGGAATTTATCCCTGCATCACACATAGGGTGTAAGTCTCTAAATCTTTCTTATGCAATATTTTTTTATATAAAAGAAGGTTATCATTGTCCCTATTTGTTAAAGTTCTTCTCATTACCCTCTTGCTCAAATGTGAAAGAGGCAGACTTCCATCCATTATACAACCCACTATATCCTAACTTAAGGGTCACGGTGGTTTGCTGGAGCCAATCCCAGCCAACACAGGGCACAAGGCAGGAAACAAATCCCGGGCAGGGTGCCAGCCCACTGCAGGGCGCGCGCACACACACACGCACACACTATGGACAATTTAGAATCGCCAATGCACCTAACCTGCATGTCTTTGGACTGTAGGAGGAAACCAGAGCACCCGGAGGAAACCCATGCAGACACAGGGAGAACATGCAAACTCCCAAGCAGGGAGGATCCGGGAAGTGAACCCAGGTCTCCTAACTGCAAGGCAGCAGCGCTACCCACTGTGCCACCGTGCCGCCCAGAGGCAGACTTGTACATTCTATTTAACAAACAAGCAGTTTTGATTTAAACTGCTTACCTAGTAAGGACGTTTAGGTCCTGCTGGCAACTTCCTGGCTGCTGAAACTGTGAAATGCTCCTTGAATAACCAAAAACCACAGCAATGTTGTCTGTGTGATATTGGCTGTCTTAAAATGAATGGTGACAAATTTCAGCTGACTAAGTGAGACAGTAGAAAATGTTCTTCTTCTGTATTTAAGTCTGTGGTAAAATAATGCGATAAGCAAGAGGCACTTGTTGAAATGTAGATCAAAGGATGTGTGTGTGGCAAAGTGCGTGGGTGTGTGTGTGTGTGTGTGTGGTAAGGTATGTGCATGCGTATCCAGTTTGCCAGTGTGTCATGCTTTCGCTCTTTTTCTCATTCCTCCTTCTCTTAAGGGGTATTCCTGCCAAACTGGTTCAGATGATTCATTTTTCTCCTGAACCCCTTATGGGACTGCCCCAGCTATTGAGGCAGAGCATTAGCTTTTGAGGAAATTATTCATCTCCTGAATTTCTAAGGAAATTTCCACCCACACAAAACCAGGTTCCCATCTCTGAAATTTACACTTTTAAAATTTAGAGTGTCATTTTTATTTTGTTTCTGCTTAAATCCTTTCTTTATTAAAATGTCAGTGAGAAAGATTAAACATTCCATCCTAAGCAAAGAAAACAACACCTGTACTTTATTTTTTCAGATCCACTTTATTCCTGTTTGAAGGCACCTGTGTCTGTCCCAGCAATATCTGCTATAAAGGAGGAACCAGTCACCTGTACCTAGGAATATGAATTATTATTTTCATTATTTATTCAGTTATTTAAATATTAATTACCAATTAACCAAATAATAAGTAACACATCATTACTGATGATTAAAAAAATAAGTATCTTAATCTTAATTCTAGAGCCAAACATCAGCTGGTATAATCTTTGAATACTTCATCCATTCTTTTTCTGAACACCAAGAATGGATGCCAGTCCGTCACAGGGCCCATCCACATTTATTCACACCAAGTCACTTTAGTGTTGCCAGTCAAACTAACCTGCATGGCTTTTGTGTGGGGGAGTAAAATTGAAGTACCTACTAAAATGACAGAGAGAATGTGCAGATTTTTAAACAGTATCCTAGAGTTGTGTGGAATCCATACTAAACATGCTGCCTCTTCACAGGATAATGATTCATTTTAATTGAACACTCGATGCCTTAGTGATTGAAAATAGAAAGCTTTTTGCAACATGGAACCAACAGGAATTACCTCTGCAGTGCATCGTTGAATCAGGAGATGGTCATGTTTATTTCGCATTTGATTGGGTGGAACTGGTAAAAACAAGAGACACATAAATAAAGCTTCTCATGCCTTTTCAGAGTGAGCCCCATCCTAAGGTGTTTTTCTGTGACATAGCGTTAGTATAATCGTATTTCTTACAAAAGAAGTGCCAGGCAAGTCAAGTCACTTGCTCAGTGTCACTCAAATGGTGTGAAGGTGGCAACTGTTGGTGTGATTATTCGGAAATGGAAGAAATATAAAGTGACCATCAATCACCTTAGGTCTGGAGCTCCATTAAAAATTCTTGCCTCATGAGGTGAGGATGATCATGAGAAAGGTGAGGGATCAGCCCAAAACTACAGGGCCCATCTTAAGTATGCCAGTAAACATCCGGGCCTGTACATACACCTTTTTGAGCAGGGGGACCTTGTGGGCACTGCAAGATTTCAATGCATTATGGTGTAGTGTGTTACCAGTGGTGTTCTTGGTGACTGTGGTCTCAATTGCCTTCAGATCATTAACAATCTTCTCCCGTGTAGTTTTGGGCTGACCCCTCACCTTTCTCATGATCATCCTCACCCCATGAGGCAAGATGTTACATGGAACTCCAGACCGAGAGCAATTGATGGTCATTTTATATTTCTTCTATTTCCGAATAATCACACCAACAATTGTCACCTTCTCACCAAGCTTCTTTCAGGTGGTCTTGTAGCCCATTCCAGCCTAGTGCAGGTCTTGTCCCTGACGTCCTTTGACAGCTCTTTGGTGTTGCCCATGGTGGTTGGAATGGAAGAAATTGATTCTGTGGACAGGTGTGCTTTATATACATAACAAGTTGAGATCAGGAGTATCTGTAATTGATTTACTGATTGATTGATTGATTGTAGTCTGTGTGCCACGTGGGAACACGGTCAATCTGTGGGAGTCACAGTTCTGGCTGGGTTGTAGGCGATCAAATACTTATTTCTCTCAATGATATTCAATTCAATTTATAACTTTTCTGTAATGTATTTTTTCTGAGTTTTGGTTGATATTCTGTCTCTCTCCATTAAAGTGAAATTACCATAAAAATTAGAGACTGTTCATTTCTTTGTAAGTGAGCAAACTTACAAATTCAGCAGGGGATCAAATACTTATTTCCCCCACTGTATCAAAATAGGTAAGAAAAGAACAAAACATTGATACATTAGAAAAAGAATCTTGCTCTGTAATGCTAGTTTACTTCTTAAAACAAACTATGGATAAGGCACAAGAAATTGGTTCATCATTATAAAGGGGTGTTTGGTGTAATAGTGGAAGCGTGTGTATGGGCGGGTTTCTTGTTATTGCTGAGTTTTGGGTTCCTTACTTGTGTCTAGGTAGCTTAATTCAGAGAAGAAATCCATAGGCTGGGTGGTTAATTAATCCAACAAGATTCCACTCTAATGTACACAAAGCAGTGGCGTTCACATATTTTTTTCATCTTACTGTATTCAAATGTTATTTACAAAAACAACTCCAGTAATAACTGGCACATTGACTAACATTGGGACCTCAGGGTTTCCATGTCCTGGTTTCAAATGCTACATCTGGTTATATTTTTTGTCTGTGTAGGACTCACTCATTCTTCCCAAGTCCGCATAGATTTTCCTCCCATATTCTCAAAGATGTGCTAGTTAGGTTGATGGATGTCTACAATTTACCTCTGTTTGGCTGTGTGCATGAGTGGAAAGGCGCCCTAGCCCATGCTGTTTTTCACCATGTGCCCAGGGCTGCTGGGAAAGTCTCCAGCCCTTTGTGACCCTAAACTGGATTAAACAAGTTTGAGAAGGTTGTGTTATGTATGTAGTTCATTGAATGATGCAGTTGCTCTAAATGCCACTTTATATCCTTGCTTCTCTTTATAACTAGAGCATTCTGGTATGTTCTGGTTATATGATAATAATCTTGTGCCTGATCTTCATCTTGATATTGTTTTGTAGTTTGCCTCAGGATGTTTGCATGTTAGGTTATGTGCATTTTTTGGTTATTTGGTGCCATATGAGAAAGAGTAACTTAAGTGAACTCGTGGCCAGTTTTGCCAGTATCAGCTCCAGCCTCTGACACCCTGTTAGGTTAAATGGGTTTGGTTGGAGATGGATGAGGGTAAATGTGAGTATTACTTTGTCACCTGTTGAATATTTTATTGCTTTTATAGGCTGCGAACTGGCTGATTAAGTTATTTTCTCTTTTGAACTGCATCCATGTGCATCATGTTGTGGTTTCAATGATAAATCTTTTGCAAAATCTTTCATCTCGCCACTGTTACCGTGTCAGGTCACTCTCATGGTCACTCACTCTGAATGTTACTCTTTATTTCCTATACGCTGTTGGCATGTGCATGTTTGATTGAACAAAAACAATAAAGCAAATTATTTTGGGTGCCACACCAATAGTTCTTAGCAGTTAGTTAAGCTAAGGAGTGTAAGAATGGATGCTGTATAGCCCCCGACCCGACACAGATTTGACACAGGAGGTACGTGTAAAATAAACAAACTCTTATTTCTTTTCGTCTGTGGGCTATGCCTTCCCTGTACCCACAGACGCAACACAGTCCGAAGCACTTAAGCACACAAGTAACAACAAGCACTTATCCTCCTCTCTTCCACCACCACTCCTCAGCAAGCTTTGTCCTCCTTCCACCCGACTCTGGCCGCTGAGTGGTGGTCGCTGGCTCCTTTTATTGGGTACCCGGAAGTGCTCCAGGTGGTTAATTGCCGACATCCGGCTTCACTTCCAGGTAAGGCGAAACCAGTGCCCAAAAGGGGCCAGCCGCTCCTGTTGCAGCACCCCCCACAGAGCTGCACCAAACTCCAACCCCCATGAAGCCCTGGGGGAGTCCGAAGCACCACTGCAACCCAGAGAGGCTGCCATCTAGCGTCCAGGGGGAGACACTGGGCCTCCCATCCTTGTTCCCCTGGCAGATGTGGTGAAGGGGCGTCCCGGCCAGGCATGGGCCCCGGCCATCCATCACAGGAGCTAGATGGGTTAAATGATCGCCAACTGTGTGAATAATTTTTAAAGTCATTAACTCCAAATTTGAAAAAAGTCCTAGACAGCAAGTGAAATAACTAATTTCAGTCTGTCTTGACTCTCTTCAGCAGTCTTCATATTCTATGGCATTTCTTCTGCCAGAACCATCCTCTCTTTCACTCGGTTTTTGCAGTCACTACTTTCTTTTTCTTGCCAGATGAGATCATACCAATAATTAGATATTTCCATATGAGCAGATCACACACAGTGCTGACGTCATGCTTTCTTTTTTCAGAGAACAGCAGTCTACACGCATAAATGATGTCTCAACTCCAGTTGTTACTTCTACTATGCCCAGTGAAGTGGATCCAATGACATTCAACTTCTCGTAAGTACTGTAATAAAACTGAGTAATTTATGGAATTTCTTTCTGTGATATAAGCAATTGTTTTAATGTAATGTCTTCCTGATTTACATTGTGATTTCTCCTTTGAATTGGAAAATTCTGTTTCTACCTATAGTATAGAAATGGACAGGTGCACAGAAAATTAGTTATTATTAACTTCCTTCTTGGTTTGGTGGGCACTTTTTCCTTATATAATGTAATTTACTGCATTTCCAAATGCCAGTTACAGTATGCATATGGAGCATAACTATTAAAATAAAACACAGGAAAACATACTTCGATATTTACTGTACTATGTTACTATGTACTGTCCATCAATGATAAGTGTTTGTGTGTTTATATAAATATATAAAAAAATATACTAGCTGTGTTACTTAAGACAGTGGGCCTTGGTTAATCGGATGTATCAGAGTTACTATATATAACTGAGTATTTTCCTGTATATTATACTAGTTCGTTTGTTCGTTCATCCATTCAGTCGAGTACAACTCTCTGCCACTCTATGGATCAATGCTCTCCATGTGTTCTGATCTCTCACGGCTTCTTTCACTTCGGCTGTGTTCAGTTCATTATCTTTCTTGATGGTATCCAGCCAGCGAGTTCTTGGACAGCCTCTTCCTGTATTGTCACTGACCATTCCAAGCATGACATCCTTCTTAAGTGACTTTCTTTGCATGATGTGACCAAAGTAGGAGAGCTTTTGCTTTGTTATCTTGGTCTCAAGAAAGAAGTTTGGTTTGAACCGTTCCAGAACTGTTTGGTTTGTTATTCTGTTTGTCCACGGAATGTGTAGCAGACATTTCCAGTACAGCACCTCGAATGCCTGTCTGCCTTTTTCAGCATATGTTGCTATTGCGATAACAATCGCATTGACCAAATATACATTCAGTTGCCAGGCTGATGTCTTTGCTCTTCCAAATGTTGTTCGTACTGACCATTGCATTTCTTCCAACTGCTAGCCGTCTCTTGATCTTAGGGGTGCAGTCACCATTGCAACCAACTTTAGAGCCAAGAAAGGTGAAATCTTCAATCACGTCAATTTCATTATTGTTGATCTTTATATTGACATTCATATTTTTTTATGTTGTCATGATCTTTGTGTTCTTGATATTCAGGCGCATTTAAACCTTCTCACTTTCTTCTTTGACTTTCTTCGTGATCAGATGTTCGAGGTCCTTCTTGTTTCCAGCCAGTAGGATAGTTTCATCAGTGTATCGGAGGTTATTAATGTTCCTGCCTCTGGTTCTCACACCAATCTTCAAGTCATCCACTGGTCTGCTCACCGTATGACAGCTTCAGTGAACATTTTGAAGGCTACTGGTGACAGGATGCATCCTTTGCATGTGCCCTTTCCGATTTGAATCAAACCATATCTCTATATTTTGCTCAGACTGTAGCTTATTGATATTTATATAGCAATCTTATGAGCTCCGTCAGGTGTGGTGGTGTACACATTTCCTTCTGACCAGTCCAGAGCTCACTGTGTTCATGATCATTGAACATCTTCAAATAATTGATGAAACAAATCTAGAAGTCTTTCGGATATTTCCTGTCTTTTTCCATAATCCATTGAATGTTGGCAATGTGATCACAAGTGCATCTACCTTTCCTGAAGCCACCTTGCACATCTGGTATTTTTCCCTATCAATGGTTGTAGTCAAGAGTTGTTGGATGATCTTCAGAAGGATTTTGCTTCCGTGTGGTGTTAGGGCTATGGTGTGGTAATTCAAATTTTTTACTAGAGGCTAATATTATTAGTTCAGTGGAACTCCTTGCTCTTGAATATGCTAGATACAATTGACCACGAGTAAAACATTCATGCCATAGATCAGTTCTTGTTTTTCCTACTGGCTGACCTTGGCTTTTGTTGATGGTCATTGCAAAGCACAGTTTTACAGTAAACTGTATTCTTTTGAATTGTAACAGGTAATTTAGTAGGATTGTGGGGAATTTTAGGTGTAATATAACTTGACCCTGCACCACATCCTGTAAAAATGGTAGTTTCAATCAGATTTGAATGTAACACTTTGATCTGTAATCTTGTTGCAGTGCAATGTTTTGAAAGGGTTTAGATCAAAAGCAATATACACTAAATTGTAGTTTACTTCTCTTATTACATAAAGCATTGATGTTTGAAGACTGCATATTTACATGGGGCATGCAGTGAACTGAATGTTTTAATTGGGGTTCACAATTATGACAAAATTAATAGTTGATGATTATTGCCTTGATACTGTAATTAAAATTTTTAATGTTAAATAACACTACAATGAAAAATGCACCTTGTCTTGCCAACTGCATATCCTGTATTTTATTTACACACCGTAAAGTACAACCATCATTGTGCAGGGAACCACTTAAAAAATAATATAAAATTGTTAAATGCTGGATTAGTTGAAGAATTAAAAACATTTTTTTTTATTTGTCACAATAAGGATTTTGATGTGGTCTTCTGCTGTTGTAGCTCATCCACCTCAAGGTTCAATGTGTTGTGCATTCTGAGATGCTTTTCTGCTCACCACAATGGACCAGAGTGACTATCTGAGTTATTGTAGCCTTTCTGTCAGCTCAGACCAGAGCCATTCTCCTTTGACATCTCTCATTAACAAGGCGTTTCAATTCGCAGAATTGCTGCTCACTGGATGTTTTATGTTTTTGACACCCTTTTAAATAAACTCTGGAGACAGTTGTGTGTGAAAATCCCAGGAGATCAGCAGTTACAGAAATACTCAAACCAGGTCGTCTGGCATGAACAATCCTGCCAGAGTCTAAATCACCAAGATCACATGTTTTTCCACACTCTGGTGTTTGATCTAAATATTAAGTGAAGCTCCTGACTTGTATTCACATGATTTTATGTATTGAGCTGCTGCCACATGATTGGCTGATTAGATAACTGCATGGATAAGCAGGTGTATAGATGTGTGTAATAATTTGCACGGTGAGTGTATGTATGAAGATATAGCTATACACATATAGTATATTGTACAGTATACATTAAACTTTATTTGTGGCCAGGGGGAAATGAAACTTTTTACAGAAACTCCTTAAATAAATAAATACATAAATAGATAGATAGACAAATTAAATAAATATATGTACACACACATACAAGAATGACTAAAAAGCAAGAAAGAAAACCACGTACTTGGCAGTCGCAGTTCCAGTGAGGCATTATACAGATGTACTGCTGTTGGTATAAAGGTGCCCCAGTAGTGTTTGTTGACACACTTCTGCTGAATAACTCATTGGCTGAATTTCCACAGTTTTGGTGTGTCAGAGAGAGCATGTGCAGCATTGTTCATAATGGCACTCAGTTTTGCTTTAATTCTCTCCTTCACTACGACCTTCAGGAGGTCCAGAGTGTGTCCCATAACTGAGCCTGCCCTTTTAATTAGTCTGTTGATTCGGTGGGCCTCTCTTGAAGTGATGTTACCAGCCCAGCACACCACAGCGTAGAAAATCTCACTGGACAACACAGAGTTGGAGAAGGCGTGAAGGGTATCACTTCCCACATTAAAGGAACACAGTCTCCTAAGGAAGAAGAGTCTGCTTTTCCTTTTCTGATATAGTTCCTCTGTGTTCCGAGATCAGTCCAGCCTGTCAACAATGTGGACCCCAAGTACTTATTGTGATGCACCACTTCTACATCTACTCCCTGAATAGTGCCCAGACATGGAGGCTCTTTGCTGTGGCAGAAGTCAATAACCAGTTTCTTAGTTTTGCTGATATTAAGATGCAAACAGTTCTCTTTGTAAGAACGTTCTCCACCTGACTCCTATACTCTGTCTAACCCCATAAGAGCAGAATCCTCTGAGAATATCTGCAAATGATGTAACCTGGTGTCATATTTATAATCGGAGGTTTACAGAGTGAAGATAAAAGGAGACAGGACTGTGCCTGGAGCACACTTGCTCAGCAGTAGTATCTGATCTCCGACGACAAATTACCATTGTGAGTTTGTTGTCACCTACAAGGTAGGTTATGTTACAGCCTTATTCCAAAATGGATTAAATTCATTTTTTCCTCAGAATTCTACACACAACACCCCATAATGACAACGTGAAAAAAGTTTACTTGAGATTTTTGGAAATTTATTAAAAATAAAAAAATTGAGAAAGCACATATACATAAGTATTCACAGCCTATGCCATGAAGCTCAAAATTGAGCTCAGGTGCATCCTGTTTCCCCTGATCATCCTTAAGATGTTTCTGCAGCTTAATTGGAGTCCACCTGTGGTAAATTCAGTTGACTGGACATGATTTGGAAAGGCACACACCTGTCCATATAAGGTCCCACAGTTGACAGTTCATGTCAAAGCACAAACCAAGCATGAAGTCAAAGGAATTGTCTGTAGACCTCCAAGACAGGATTGTCTCGAGGCACAAATCTGGGGAGAGTTACAGAAAAATGTCTGCTGCTTTGAAGGTCCCAATGAGCACAGTGGCCTCCATCATCCGTAAGTGGAAGAAGTTTGAAACCACCAGGACTCTTCCTAGAGCTGGCCGGCCATCTAAACTGAGAGATCAGGGGAGAAGGGCATTAGTCAGGGAGGTGACCAAGAACCCAATGGTCACTCTGTCAGAGCTCCAGAGGTCCTCTGTGGGGAGGGGAGAACCTTCCAGAAGGACAACCATCTCTGCAGCAATCCACCAATCAGCCCTGTATGGTAGAGTGGCCAGACGGAAGCCACTCCTTAGTAAAAGGCACATGGCAGCCGCCTGGAGTTTGCCAAAAGGCACCTGAATGACTCTCAGACCATGAGAAAGAAAATTCTCTGGTCTGATGAGACAAAGATTGAACTCTTTGGTGTGAATGCCAGGCATCACTTTTGGAGGAAACCAGGCACCGCTCATCACCAGGCCAATACCATCCCTACAGTGAAGCATGGTGGTGGCAGCATCATGCTGTGGGGATGTTTTTCAGCGGCAGGAACTGGGAGACTAGTCAGGATAAAGGGAAGGATGACTGCAGCAATGTACAGAGACATCCTGGATGAAAACCTGCTCCAGAGCGCTCTTGACCTCAGACTGGGGCGACAGTTCATCTTTCAGCAACCCTAAGCACACAGCCAAGATATCAAAGGAGTGGCTTCAGGACAACTCTGTGAATGTCCTTGAGTGGCCCAGCCAGAGCCCAGACTTGAATCCGATTGAACATTTCTGGAGAGATCTTAAAATGGCTGTGCACCAACGCTTCCCATCCAACCTGATGGAGCTTGAGAGGTGCTGCAGAGAGGAATGGGCGAAACTGGCCAAGGATAGGTGTGCCAAGCTTGTGGCATCATATTCAACAAGACTTGAGGCTGTAATTGCTGCCAAAGGTGCATCGACAAAGTATTGAGCAAAGGCTGTGAATACTTATGTACATGTGATTTCTCAGTTTTTTTATTTTTAATAAATTTGCAAAAATCTCAAGTAAACTTTTTTCACATTGTCATTATGGGGTGTTGTGTGCAGAATTCTGAGGAAAAAAATTAATTTAATCCATTTTGGAATAAGGCTGTAACATAACAAAATGTGGAAAAAGTGATGCGCTGTGAATACTTTCCGGGTGCACTGTATACTGTATATATAAAGTGAATGACTTTACAAATACCAAGGAATTCTTTGCTGTCAGTTAATATTGTCAGTGTGTTAATTTCAGAAGTAATTCAGCAGTTCATAATAGACACCCATCAAGTGTGAGCTGTAGATTGCTGTGTAGATTGTAGTGTTCTCTTTTCAGGGAAGATGCATACCTTGTAATATTACATTGTTTGGCTATGTTATGTAAAGTTAGAGGACAAATTCTAACAAGTCACAAAGACTGCATCTCCTGATTAAGAGCACAGATACGTTATTTTACATTTCATGCTTTTTTAATTTAAAAACAGCCATCAGTGTATTTGTGCTGAGTGATGCTAATCAAATGTGTCACTGCAGTCCTCTTTACATATAACACACGCCAGCACTGGTGAAGCACTCCTAATGCACACACCAGATGAGATGTACAGTATGTGACACGCTACCAAAAGTGAGTGAAATGTATAATGAGTGAATGTATGCATTCAGCCAGCTATGGAACTTCATGCTGTTACCAATTTTGTAAATATAAGCTGTGAAAATAGGAATCATAACCAAGTTAGAAACTCCTTGTTTTTTTTTTTTTGTTTGTGCCTACGTGTAAATGTTTAGCTTTGGATGTTTCTCATTTAGTTGTTTTATGTGCAAATGAAATGCTGTTGCTGATCAATTGGTTTCATTTTTCTAGAAATCAAATAATTAACCCAGGAAGTCACCCAGACTTGGTGCCAAGTACACATCAGCAGATCCATTATCCTGTACAGAACTTTCCATGGACGTGAGTCTTTTCTGTCTTCTATTATATTTTACAGACATGATTCTTGATAATGACTATGTACATATGCTTAACATAGTGTGTACTTTTTTTAACATTTTATTAAATTTATTAAAAGCAAGTAACATTCCATACAAGCAAGTCAAACATGGCAAAACTAAGTTCAAATCAATCCCCATCCATAAGAAAGAGAGCTAGGCCAACAGCTAGAGTAGAAAAAAAAGGGGGGGAGAAAATCGTTTCCCCCAATTAAAATGCTTATTTTAAAATGTTATTGATTAGATCCTGCCAGGTTTAAAAAAGAGTTTTGTACAGATCTTCTAAGTGAGAATTTGTTTTTTTCCAATTTCAAGTAGTATATAACACCAGTTACCTACTGACTTAAAAGAGGAGAGTTAGGATTCTTCCATTTGAGCAAAATAAGTCTACATGTCAATAGTGTAGTAAAGGCAATCACAGTTTGTTTGTCCTTCTCCACTTTAAGCCCATCTGGAAGTCCACCAAACACAGTTGTTAATGGATTAGGAGGGATTGGGACCCCAAGGCTGTCTAATAGGCATTTAAAATTTGCTGTACCCCCAAAACATGTGACCCAGTGAGGCTGGAGCTCAATTCCAACATTCGCAGATTGGATCTTGCCCTGGAAACATTTTGGACAATTTTAAATGAGAGCGATGTGCTCGATAAAAGATTTCAAGTTGAATAGTTGCAAGCCTTGCGCATATGGAGCTTGAGTGAATTCTGTGCATGGCTGCCTTCCACTCCTTTTCTGAAATGTTGAGTGAGAGCTCCTATTCCCAATGTACTCTTGGATCTTTGAAAGGGAGGGACTTTAAAATGTTTTTATATATTACAGTAATGCTGTCTGAGTGCTTAACACTTGAATTACCAGAGTCAACGAAAAAAAACTTGTAAATCCGGCCCACCTTAAATCCCTTCACACCTCTCCATCAGCGTCTTTTGTCTTCTAAATGTGCCAATAAGCCCAAGCAGTAAGCAGCCTGCTATACCAACCCCCCACCGCCTCAGAACGGGCAAGATGTTCTTCCAGCTCCTGCCTTGATTGATTATCTGGGAGTGAGCTACTCAGAATTGTAAAGGGAAATAATTTGATGTGTGTTTTGTTGTTACAACAATGTATACAATACAATACAATACAGTTTATTTTTGTATAGCCCAAAATCACACAAGAAGTGCCTCAATGGGCTTTAACAGGCCCTGCCTCTTGACAGCCCCCCAGCCTTGACTCTCTTACGAAGACAAGGAAAAACTCCCAAAAAAACCTAGTAGGGAAAAATGGAAGAAACCTTGGGAAAGGCAGTTCAAAGAGAGACCCCTTTCCAGGTAGGTTGGGTGTACAGTGGGTGTCAAAAGAAGGGGGTCAATACAATACAATACAATACAATACTCAGAAGAGAACAAATCCTCAGTACAGTATAAAAATACAAATTTTAGAAGTACGGAGCAGAATTTAACAGTAGATGATATCACATAAGAAGACAATATGTAAACACATTGTTAAAACATAAACATTTTTCATGTTTTAGTAATAAATATCAAAAATGTAGACATGACCTGTATAATGTGTGAAGGCTGATGGCCAAATATCAAATAAACACTTTCACAAAAGGTGCAAGTACAGTACTACAGCTTCCGTGATGCTGTGGTTAGAACTACCGTGAAAAAACGCTAATTTTTACAAGTACTATAAATTTACACCGGCTGTTACAGACACAAATCAAATGTATGTTTTTATTGTATAATATTAACAATAAGAGAAGCTCACTACTCAAAATGGTAAATTTGCCGGGGAGCTGGTTTCAAACTCAACGACCTCCAGATTATAAGTCGGCAGCTCTAACCACAGCACCACAGAAGCTGTTGTATTGTACTTGCACCTTTTGTGAAAGTGTTTATTTGATATTTGGCCATCAGCCTTCACACATTATACAGTTAATGTCTACATTTTGTTATTTATTACTAAAACATGAAAAATGTTTCTGTTTTAACAATGTGTTTACATAGATTGTTGTAAACACAAAACACACATCAGATTATTTCCCCTTGCAATTCTGGGCAGCTCACTCCCAGATAATCAATCCAGGCAGGAACTGGGAGAACTTCTTGCCCGTTCTGAGGCGGTGGGTTGGGGGAGATTGTATAGCAGGCTGCTTGCTGCTTGGGCTTATTGACACATTTAGATGACAAAAGACGCTGACGGAGGGGTGTGAAGGGATTTAAGGTGGGCCGGATTTACAAGTTTTTTCGTTGGCTCTGGTAATTCTAGTGTTAAGACTGATCAATATTTCTTCCGGAATAGAAGTAGATGGGAGGTGAGGAAAATTGGGTAGATTTTGTTTAGTAAACTTTCTAATTTGGAGGTAGTGAAAGAATTGTGTTGATGGAAAGTTAAATTTGGATTGTAATTGTTTGTTGGATGCAAAGACGTTATCTTTGTACAAATCTCTACGTGATTTAATCCTGTATGTTTTCCAAACATTAAAAACTGCATATGATTGCGAGGGTGGAAAAAGGTGGCTATCGTGCAGAGGTGCCACAGGTAAAAGCTTCTCTATCTTAAAATGCTTCCTACATTGGTTCCATATTCTGAGTGAGTGAAGCACATTTGGGTTGTTAGTATATTTACTGGGGTACAAAGCAAGGAATATAAAGAAGTGCTGCAGGATTTTATTTCTATTGCAGGCCAAGCCTGTGTATGGTCATCTGTTATAGTTTGTATATTTGCCGCCCAATAATAAAATTGAAAGTTAGGTAGAGTCATGCCAACCTTCTGCCTTAGGTCTTTGTAGGCTCGCCCTTTGGATACGTGGATGTTTTGAATTCCAAATAAATGAGGTTATGGTTGAATCTAACTTCTTAAAAAATGATTTGTTAATGAATGTGGGAATGCTTTGAAATAGAAAAAGAAGCTTGGGAAGGATATTCATCTTGACGTTAAAGTGTGTACTTTTTTGACAGCATGAATAGTCTTAAGACCAGTATTTCAGTATAATAAGAAAAATAATAGGCAAGGAGGAGAACAGGCCATGCAGTATAAAGCAGCTTATAAATTATTGCTTATCTAGCATTTTTAAAGCAATATTAAGTTGTATCCAGCAGGGGGCACCAGTAAGGGGATGTGTTCTTTCTTGACGTAAAACAGATGAGAGTCGATACCCATGCCTTTTGTAACCATTGTGGAAATAATCAGACAAGAAAAATATGGTACAATAAGAGATATATGTATTTAACTTGCTTTAAAATGTCATTTCCACCCCAAAGAATACAATGCATAATTCATTTATACATAGATATCCAGGCTGGAGAGAAGCCAACGAAACGTACAGTCAGTCTTCAGTGGGGATGCTGACAGAATTGGTCCAGCAAGGCAGGGAGCAGCACTGCTCGGCTTCTGGCTTCCTGATGGATCCTCTTCAGTATAAACAATCACATATTTACAGATTTGCCAGGTATGGGCAGCTTCCAACAGAGCCGTCCATGTTATTTTTGGACTACGCCCAATAACACCTTCCCGTGTTCTCATGGCCTCTGCAGACGGTAGCCGTTGGTCACTCTGGCCATATAGTGATTGAGCAAACATCAGCATTTTAAAAGAGCCTGCCTGGATTGTCTTTCACATGTTTCTGTCCATCTTCCTGGCCAGTTTCACCTTGTCAGCTGGTTTGTGTGGTTATTCTTTTATAAATTAATGTGTTTGTAATAAACCTCACAGATCACAGTGGCACACTTATAACCGTTGCCTACATAAATATAAACCATACAGTGTCTGAGATGCTACTTTTAACATAACTACTGCGTATAGTTTAATGCATTCTTCATTTAACGAACAATAATCTTCCTTACTCTCACAGGAGACTATTTCACAAAAACACCAAGAAGTGCCAACTTGAATTTTCTGTCCTGTCTGCTCTTCACCTCACGTTGCTTACACTGACATTCATGTTTTTCTTTCCTTGTAAATCTTTCTATTCAGAGTCTGAATGCAAATTTAGTAAGTCCTCGCTGGAAGTTCTCAGATGCTGGGATTTAAAAAAACGACCTATTCCTTTATATATATATATATATATACAGCAGCCTTTGTCTGTACTTAATGATAATAATAATAATTCTTTGCATTTATATAGCGCATTTCTCACTACTCAAAGTGCTCAGCAATTGCAGGTTAAGGGCCTTGCTCAAGGGCCCAACAGAGCAGAGTCCCTATTGGCATTTACGGGATTCGAACCGGCAACCTTCCAACTGCCAGTGCAGATCCTTAATCATGAGCTCATTCAAGCATAACAAATGAGTTGAGAAGGAATGTCAAATATGCTGATGAATCATTTTTTACCATCAAATTAATTCATGGAGCAATTTTCTAAAACAATTATTGTTAACTTTTGCCAACAGTCCAAAAAAAGTGTCCCAACAACAAAGACTCTAATGGTCAAGTGATGGTAGGACACATTTCAATCACAAGTCCTGAGTATCTTCATCCCAAGTATTTGAGTGATTATCTCTGTCTCAAGATGTTACATTTAAGTCCTTCCCAGGATTGTCTTCTTTTGATGTGAAATATTGAACTTGACAGCAACATTTTGGAACAGGTGATAGGGTGAAATTAACCAATTGTTCTGACCTTGCTTGGGGCGAGACCACAGTGCTTTTGTGGGTTTGTCTGTTAGTGTCCAAGTCAGTGTACAGGATGAATAAGTTCTCGTTCTTTCAGTTCAGTTCCTGACTCTTGCTGCTGCAGTGCCACATTGTGTCCATCTCCTTTTGCTTGCATGCATTGATGTAACTCCTGACTTGTTTTGTCGGGGTTCTCATTTTCTTCACCCATTACTTGTATGTCTGCTGGACTCATTCCAGGATTGAGTGGCATATGTTATGAGAAGACAATGAAAAATATGTATGTTTTGATTGAATGCTCGATTTAAGTGTTATGTTAAAGAATATAAGTCGATACCAGCTATTACTTTAAAATAATTTCATTAAAAAATATACATCTGATTTTCTGCTTTACCACATACAGTTGTGGCCAAAGATTTTGAGAATGACACCAAGTGTTGGTTTTCACAAAGTTTGCTGCTTCAGTATTTTAGATCTTTTTTTCAGATGTTTCTAAGGTATACTGAAGTATAATTATAAGCATTTCATAAGTTTCAAAGGCTTTTATTGACAATTACAATTACATTAACATTGTTGGCCCTTTTTTTTTCCAAGACCTCTACAATTCACCCTGGCATGCTGCCAATCAACTTCTGGGCCAAGTCCTGACTGATGGCAGCTCATTCTTCCATAATCAAAGCTTGGGGTTTGTCAGAATTTGTGGGGTTTTGTTTGTCCACCCGCCTCTTGAGGATTGACCACAAGTTCTCAATGGGATTAAGGTCTGAGGAGTTTCCTGGCCATGGACCCAGAATTTGGATTTTTTGTCCCCCGAGCCACTTAGTTATCACTTTTGCTTTATGGCACGGTGCTCTATCATAATGGAAAAGGTAATGTTGTCACCAAACTGTTCTTGGATGGTTGGGAGAAGATGCTCTCAGAGGATGTTTTGGTACAATTCTTTATTCATGGCTGTGTTCTTAGGCACATGAATGGTGACAGGATGCTTTACTGTTGGCATGATACAGTACTGATGGTAGCACTCACTTTTCCTTCTCCAAACAATCTTTTTTCTGGATGCCTCAAACAATCGGAAAGGGGATTCATCAGAGAAAATGACTTTACCCCAATCCTCAGCAGTCCAATCCCTGTACCTTTTACAGAATATCAGTCTGTCTCTGATGTTTCTGTTGGCTTCTTTGCTGCCCTTCTTGACACCAGGCCATTCCCCAAAAGTCTTCGCCTCACTGTGCATGCTGATGTACTCACACCTGCCTGCTGCCATTCCTGAGCAAGGTCTGCACTGGTGGTGCCCCAATCCCACAGCTGAATCAGCTTTAGGAGACGATCCTGACACTTGCTGGATGTTCTTGGGCGCCCTGAAGCCTTCTTCACAACAATTGAACCCTCTCTCCTTGAAGTTCTTGATGATCCAATAAGTGGTTGATTTAGGTGCAATCTTACTGCCAGCAATATCCTTACCTCTGAAGCCCTTTTTGTGCAAAGCAATGATAGTCCTTTTGTGACAGGGCTGACATGCAGTGGAAATGGGGTTTTTTTTGGGATTAAGTTCATTTTCATGGCAAAAAGGGACTTTGCAATTAATTGCAATTCATCTGGTCACTCTTCATAACTTTCTGGAGTATATGCAAATTTCCATCATAAAAATTGAGGCAGCAAACTTTGTGAAAATTAATATTTGTGTCATTCTCAAAACTTTTGGCCACGACTGTATTTCCAACAGTGAACATGGTCAGGCCTTTAGATGTGTCCATAGAGTACAGTCTTAATGCTTGTTCCATTTACTTGGCTGTAAAAAATGAGTATTGAAGTAATTTTAAAATGTTAAAATTGGTATTTTGATGGCGGCACGGTGGCGCAGTGGTAGCGCTGCTGCCTGGCAGTAAGGAGACCTGAGTTTGCATGTTCTCCCCATGTCTGCGTGAGTTTCCTCCAACAGTCCAAAGACGTGCAGGTTAGGTGCATTGGCGATCCTAAATTGTCCCTAATGTGTGCTTGGTGTGTGGGTGTTTGTGTGTGTGTGCCCTGTGGTGGGCTGGCGCCCTGCCCGGGGTTTGTTCCTGCCTTGCACCCTGTGTTGGCTGAGATTGGCTCCAGCAGACCCCCGTGACCCTGTGTTAGGATATAGTGGGTTGGTATTTTGATACTTTTGACAACCCTGGTTCTGGGAGTGTTCTTCTCATGGTCTTCCTGGTGTCAGCTTCTGTGGGTACCATCATCTCACTGTCCTGATTTACTTGTTCATCAACATCACAGAGCCACTTTAGTCTTTCTTACTTCCTTTTCGGGTGTTTAAATACCACGGGTTGTGTCTGTCACTATACTCTTTCCACTAACCTCCCAGAATGCCCCATTCTTACAGTTCTTGTTGTTGCCTGTAGACTAGTCTTAGAAGCACTTTTTTGCTGTCTGTCATTCAGATCTTCGCGTCATGCATGCCATGTCAATATAGTTGTCATGCTGTACATTTTCAGAATTCATACATTTATCGTGACAAGTCATTTTGGCAAACTCAAACAAAAAAACAATAAACCAAAGGTTCCTTCTGTGCCTTCTTACTAACCTTTGCCATCTTTCGTTTGTAGGTTGGATGGAGACTTGATGCCCCCAAGCAACTGGGAGATTGGAGAAATGCTAGCTGTGGAGAGCACCCCTATGGACACCGACTTCTTAACACAGAAGAGATGTCATTGTGCTCAGAGCAGTCAGTGCTCCCACATCTGAGCCCTGCTCTTCTGCCTCTTTGTAAGGGTTTGGTTAAGCAAATCTGGACTTTAATCTGAAAAAGTGGGTTCGATTTCTGGAAATCGCGATCGCGCTCTCACCCACAACTGCATGGACAGCTGAACTGTGGACTCAGAGTGGGTTCCGTCATTGTAAATTGAAATATATCTGATTGTCAACTGGAGATTCAGCCTGCTTCTCATTTTTAATATCATGCCTGTGTTTATATCTTTATACATTTAAATTTCAATAAAAATGTAACGTGGAGGTGTTTGTGTATATTTTTGCCATGTTTGTTGGAATTATTAGGGAAATTGTTAATCACTAGTGCTCCCTTTCCCTTGCATCTGCTTTGTTTGCTTATGATGGGCTTGAGGAGTTGTTAACATTTCATTTTTCCTTCAGTAATCTTTTTCTGTTCTTCGTGGATTAAATTGTCCCAATGTGATTACTGTGAGTGGGGCTACTTCCTATTTATGGACAGCCCATTCCGAACACCAGGCCCACTGCTTTCTGTACAGTCGAGTACTGAGCTGGGGGAAGAACTCTTTCTTGCTTGGGATCTGAGTATTTCCAACACCTTAATACCAGACTGGTGCGCCTTTCTCTGGTGATTTGTACAAAAGACTGCTGCATAGTTTTATGTTGGGATATTTTTCAAAGCTCCCACATGAAATTCACTACTAAAAGATAAAATAAACTTGACTGTTCCCTTTAATATTTTTATGCTTTGAGGTAATGATTAGTGAGCAGCAGTATGGTTTCATGCCAAGAAAGAGCACCACAGATCTAATGTTTGCTCTGAGGATGTTGATGGAGAAGTTTAGAGAAGGCCAGAAGGAGTTGCATTGCATCTTTGTGGACCTGGAGAAAGCATATGACAGGGTGCCTCGAGAGGAGCTGTGGTATTGTGTGAGGAAGTCGGGAGTGGCAGAGAAGTACGTAAGAATTGTACAGGATATGTACGAGAGAAGTGTTACAGTGGTGAGGTCTGCGGTAGGAGTGACGGATGCGTTCAAGTTGGAGGTGGGATTACATCAGGGATCGGCTCTGAGCCCTTTCTTATTTGCAATGGTGATGGACAGGTTGACAGACGACATTAGACAGGAGTCCCCTTGGACTATGATGCTTGCTGATGACATTGTGATCTGTAGCAAGAAGAGGGAGCAGGATGAGGAGACCCTGGAGAGGTGGAGATATGGTCTGGAGAGATGAGGAATGAAGGTCAGGAGGAACAAGACATAAGTGGATAGGACTGGCGAGTTTTGTTGGGCTGAATGGCCTGTTCTCGTCTAGAGTGTTCAAATGTTCTAAGACACAATACATGTGTGTAAATGAGAGGGAGGTCAGTGGATTGGTGAGGATGCAGGGAGTAGAGTTGGCAAAGGTGGATGAGTTTAAATACTTGGAATCAACAGTACAGAGTAACAGGGATTGTGGAAGAGAGGTGAAGAAGAGAGTGCAGGCAGGGTGGATTGGGTGGAGAAGAGTGTCAGGAGTGATTTGTGACAGACGGGTATCAGCAAGAGTAAAAGGGAAGGTCTACAGGACGGCAGTGAGACCAGCTATGGTATATGGGCTGGAGACGGTGGCACTGACCAGAAAGCAGGAGACAGAGCTGGAGGTAGCAGAGTTAAAGATGCTAAGATTTGCATTGGGTGTGACGAGGATGGACAGGATTAGAAATGAGTACATTAGAGGGTCAGCTCAAGTTGGACAGTTGGAAGACAAAGTCAGAGAGGCGAGATTGTGTTGTTTGGACATGTGCAGAGGAGAAATGCGGAGTATAGTGGGAGAAGGATGCTAAGGATAGAGCTGCCAGGGAAGAGGAAAAGAGGAAGGCCTAAGCGAAGGTTTATGGATGTGGTGAGAGAGAACATGCAGGTGATGGGTGTAACAGAGCAAAATGCAGAGGACAGAAAGATATGGAAGAAGATGACCCGCTGTGACAACCCCTTACGGGAACAGCTGAAAGAAGAAGAGCAAACAGAACTTAAAGCGAAGTTGAATGTTTGTAATTCATAGATGCTCTTTTCTGTCATTTCAACCAAATACAACAGGAAATGTTCTTTTTCAGAGATGGCTGTACAGTTATTGGCATCACAATAAAGAACATGCCAGTGGAAAAAAATACTCGGCATAATTCAGGTCTAAATCTATTCAAGCTGTTAGACACATGTTGCAGGTTAATGAACAGTGAAGTACTTTTTAGCAGTATACAGGTTTGAAAACTGCTACAGAAAAAAACAATACTGTGGTATTAAAATATGGAGCTACCTGTCCTCCCTGTGTTCATGGTAATCGTACATCCCAAAGAGCTATGAACTCAACAGTGTGTATGAAGGCCGAGAGGCCTCATTTAAAAAACACGAAGTGGAATCGACTGTAAAAATATACACAAACCAACAGAAAAACAGGAAAATGCATAAGGCAAAAAAAAAAAAATCAAATTTATAAAACCTGTTATATGCACATTTCTATACAACCTACCCTTTGTAAATCACAATCACCTTGTAAATTCAAACTCATACGTATGCAGTCACAATGCTGTAGATGTTCATTGGCTGGTAGAGCATCCTTCCTCATGACGTGTCGAGACTCCACCACATGCATTCGAGAACATCTGTCTGCATTTTGTAACTGAGTGTGCTACATCATGCGCGGTATTATTGTGCCCCTCCTGTGTGTTCTGGGGATCCGGGAAAGGCGTAAAGCACCAGCACACGAGTGGGTAGCCACTATTACCTGGCACATGTAAAGATATGTCAGATGATACAACAAACAGTATAAAACTTATGAAAAACTGAAGTGCTAGTTTGCTTCAAAATAAATGAATAACTAGTTGACCAAAGCCTTGGAGACGTGATTTTTGTCAGCCTCATCTTGGCATCAGAGATGACTTGTGCGTTAACACAATCATCCTTATTAGGTGTCCTTATTGTGATGCGAGTGCAGTAAAGTGCTCTGATTATGTTCAGAGAAGTAGACACTGCTGCAAACTGCTGTTTTGTGTTGGCAGAAATATGCTTTATGTAGATGCACCCACAAAATATGACAACTGGAGGTAGAGCCTTGCTGGCTAGCTAATGGCTTCCAGCTCAGTAAGCATGATGGAGAGAAGCTTGACGGAGATATTTACAACTTGTTGGCCAGTTCTGAGAAGTGAGAACAGGTAGCTGATGTAAACTGATGAAGAAACCAAGAAGTTCTTCAGTGCAAACACTCGACATTGGCCCTCTTAAAAGGGAACTGAAATACAGTCACCAAGTTGATCACTTTTGAGATTTAATATGTTTGTCACGTAACACACATTATAATTACCACTCAGTGATATTATTACAGTTCATATCACTGAGCTGTTATTATAATGATTATAATAATGTCTGTAAGTTGTTGTTTCAGCTGGTTTGGTGGCATTTCCCCCACTTTATCAAGAGTGTCGTCATTTCAGTTTCTTCGAAATGTTTTGTATGAGTGGCTCATACTTGCCGTAAATATTGAAAGTACAGTCGTGGCCAAAACTTTTGAGAATGACACAAGTATTGTATAAGTTTGCTGCTTCAGTGTTTTTAGATCTTTTTCTCAGATGTTTCTATGGTATACTGAAATATAATTACATGCATTTCATAAGTTTCAAAGGCTTTTATTGACAATTACATTAAGTTTATGCAAAGAGTCAATATTTGTAGTGGTGGCCCTTCTTTTTTTCAAGACCTCTACAATTCACCCTGGCATGCTTACAATCAACTTCTTGCATAATCAAAGCTTGGAGTTTGTCAGAATTTGTGGGGTTTTGTTTGTCCACCCGCCTGTTGAGGATTGACCACAAGTTCTCAATGGGATTAAGGTCTGAGGAGTTTCCTGGCCATGGACCCAAAATGTAGATGTTTTGTCCTCCAAGCCACTTAGTTATCACTTTTGCCTTATGGCACGGTGCTCCATCTTGTTGGAAATTGCATTGTTCATCACCAAACTGTTCTTGGATGGTTGGGAGAAGCTGCTTTCGGATGATGTTTTGGTACAAATCTTTATTCGTGGCTGTGTTCTTAGGCAAAATTGTGAGTGAGCCCACTCCCTTGGCTGAGAAGCAACCCCACACATGAATGGTCTCAGGATGCTTTACTGTTGGCACGACACAGGACTGATGGCAGCACTCACCTTTTCTTCACTGGACAACCTTTTTTCCGGATGACCCAACCAATCAGAAAGGGGATTCATCAGAGAACACGACTTTACCCCAATCCTGAGCAGTCCAGTCCCTGTACCATTTACAGAATATCAGTCTGTCTCTGATGTTTTTCTTGGAGAGAAGTGGCTTCTTTTCTGCCCTTCTTGACACCAGGCCATCCGCCAAAGCTCTTTGCCTCACTGTGCGTGCTGATGCACTCACACCTGCCTGCTGCCATTTCTGAGCAAGCTCTGCACTGGTGGTGCCCCGATCCCGCAGTTGAATCCACTTTAGGAGACGGTCCTGGCGCTTGCTGGACTTTCTTGGGCATCCTGAAGTCTTCTTCACAACAGCAGTGGAAATGAGTTTTTTGGGATTAAGTTCATGTTCGTGGCAAAGAGGGACTTTGCGATTAATTGCAAATCATTGGTCACTCTTCATAATATTCTGGAGTATATGCAAATTGACATCATAAAAACCGAGGCAGAAAACATTGGGAAAATTAGTATTTGTGTCATTCTCAAAACTTTTGGCCACAACTGTAGAGAAAGTGATTATAATACAAAGAGCACGCTATGTCCTTTGAGATTTTCCTCTTGTGGTACACTCCTATTCAAAAGTCTTTTCCTCCTGTGTAGATAATGAAAATCCTCTTGGTCGAGTGATTTGGAATATTTGGATATTTGCAAGGTGGTGCTGTGATTGTAGTGCAGAAACATGCAAAAAATAAAAACCTGTAAATACATTATACCAATGGGACCACCATTCTGTAGACTGTGTACAGCATAAGGTTTAATAGAGACAGTGTGCCATTTATCATCAAGAGACTGTAACTACTGGCCTGTACTGGTACAGATGTTCATGTTCTCTCCAACAGGAAGAAAAGTTTTTGGTTATTAAAATATCTACAAAAAAGCAGGCAGTGTGGTGTAGTGGTTAAGGCTTTGGCCCTCAAACCCTGATGTTGCCACTAACGCTATGTGACCACGAGGAGGTCACTTCTCCTGCCTGTGTTCTCATCCGGAAAACAAAAGAAATGAAACCAGTTGTATCTCAAATGTTGCAAGTCACCTTGGATGAAAGTATCAGCCAAATAATTAAATGTAAATTACAGTAAAGGTGCTCTTGATGTTCCCAACATGCCAGACAAAGTGCAATGAAGTCATTTAGGCTGGGAGCATGTGCTGATACAGACACCCGCCACACGACAAACCAACCGGATTGGGACCCAAGTGCAGCCGAGCAATGGGTGACACCTCCGCACCACACTGGAAAAGGGTAAGGTTTTTTTAACATTAGCTGGCATTTAGAGTCAACAACAGTACACGAGATTGGCACTGTTCTGTCTTATTCTTCTGAGACAGGCTAAGGATTCTTCATAACTCTTACTTGAAATGAAAGGGCTCAGAACAAAAAAAAAAAAAATGAATGACCTGTGCAACAATAAAATTGCAGCTTCTTACACTTTAGTTGCTAACTACAGTTTTTATTTAAATGACACAAAGGTGGCTCTGTGTGGCTTTCAAAATATTTATTTTGCTTTAATCAAAATTTCCTAGAAGTTTACAACTTTGATCTAAACATTTAATGATGAAAGAGTTCTTAAAAGAAAGATCTGAATTTTACCAAGATCCAAAAAAAAAAAAGTGGTACACACACAAGAGAAGATTAAAATTCACTGTGGAACTCTGAAGTCTCTAAAATGACAGCATAACACTCAGGTCTTTCTGAAATACAAGTTGCCAAAATGGTCACGAGCCAAAACTGTTCACAAGGAGCACGCAGGCTGCCAACCTCATTTCAGCCAGCTGCTAGGGACAAGAGAGGCAAAATGACGCACATGTTTCAAAAGAACAAACACGCAGCCTGAACACACGGCCTGCTGATGTCTTGGTTTTACTTTAAACATCTGGGCCGTTGTCTCTCCAGCCTACAGATGAAGTGTATTAGTAGAAGTGTGCATGAGGAGAACTTCTGCATCTTATCTACCTTCTGATCAAGAGCATGAAAGGCACCGTGTAAACATGTCAACAGCAGTTACCAGTGACTTGGCATGGCTAGGTAGTAAACCTCGATGTTACTAAATAGCATGCTTATAACCTGTTAACCACTACCGACACACTTGAATAGTCAAGGAAGCAACTGGTGGAGCCTAAAAAGCTGGAGAGCCCTGTTACTTGGGTGTAAACATCTGGGCAGCTGATTTATAAAAGTAAGCACATGTGTGCTTGATGTAAACACGTGAGCAGCTGCCTTATGATCATACGCCTGGAGAGCAGCAGTAAAGGGTGTACATGTCTGTGAGGCTGCTTTATGCAGCTCAGGACAAGTCCATGATAGCCTCATATGATTAAACACGTACAGTATGGACATAGTATTTGTGAATTTCCCCTTGGGATTAATAAAGTATCTATCTATCTATCTATCTATCTATCTATCTATCTATCTATCTATCTATCTATCTATCTATCTATCTGTCTGTCTGTCTGTCTGTCTGTCTGTCTGTCTGTCTGTCTGTCTGTCTGTCTGTCTATCTATCCATCTAGTATTGGTGCTAAGTGTGGGAGACTGTCTAATAATCACATACCTGTGGAGTGTAAAGATCTGAGCAACTGCTTTACGATCACCCACTTAGTGCCGGGGCTGCTTGTTGTAAACATCAGGGTGTCTAGTTGATATAAGGACCTGGTAAGCTGCCTAATACAATTAAACACAATGGCGTTAAAGTGTCTCCATCCTTTTCCTACCTGCACTCTAAACCACAATATTTCTAGTCGTGTTATTTTATTTTAAACCACTGAGATTTATTAATTTGGTACCTCCATTTTTTTCTTAAATAGCAGGCCTTGAGAATCATAGTAAGAACAATTATTTAACTGCAACCCCATTTGACTTTTTGCTGAAATACAGCTTCCTCTAAAAAGCACTATTTGGGGGAAAGTTTGCCTTAGTTTAGCCCTTTTGATTTTAAAAATCTAAAAAAAATTTTACATGGACTTGAATTAAAGCTATGTTGGCTGTTCAACCCCACCATCGACAAGCAAATCACTTAACACGCCACTGCTCACATTGACCTGGATTTGAAAGCTGCTCTTGATAAATATTTTTGGTTATCACCTACCCTAAAAGTGTAATAAGCTTGCTAGAAATATTACTTTTTCATCAATTTGATCCTTTTTAAATGTTCTTTATGCCACTGGACATTGCACAGAAGCCAATGAGGAGAAATTCAAGTTTGTAACTAAAATGTTCACAATTTTATCTCTTTGGAGCAGACACAATTTTAGTACCGTAAAACTAAAACATCTAAACAGAAGCTGTTATTTAGCTCCTGGGGGGATGCAACCCCCTGCCGTACAGTTTTTGCTTCTTAAAGTGCATTGTGATGATACCTACTGTGAATTTTTTTGCCAACCTGACAATTTTTTATTGGGTTTATCAAGAAAAGCACATTGGGAATCTGGTATCGGAGTTTTAAACCTTCAAAAACAATACAAAGGGTGAACAGAAATACATGAAGAAACTTAGGAATGATCTGTTCAGTTGTCACGGGAAAAGATCTGATATATTTTTCACTAAGGAATAATGTTTCAAGTCATTTCTTTATTTAAAGTAGGGTTCAAGGAATGAGTACTGCATTGCTAACTATTCATGCAGCGTGCTAACTGTCTGCAGTGAGAGAACATGCTGCAGGACTTCTCTGCTTGGCAAAACTTACAATGTCAAGATAAAGTTGGGAAGTAAATGCAGGTGGCTTGCTAATGCTGTTGCTAATGTTTACATTAAGCTGTTGATCGTGACTCCTGTTCATCTATATACAATTACACAAAATATCATCATCTCAGACATTACCTACCAATGTTTAACAAACAGCCCTGCCTACTGATGTGTGTGGCCGTGTTCACCAAATATAATGGTACAAAGTAGAAGGGCTCAGTTAAGTCAAGGTCTTAAAGCAGCTAAATCCCAGTGGTGGGCCTCATAACAGTTTGATATTATTTTTGACAGTCGAGTACCAAGCCCCTAAAACTCACTGACCTGACATTTCACTTCCAGGTATTCATTAGATGAGACAGCACAACTTCACAGGACAGATAAGAACTGACAAAAAGCACCGTTTCAAAGAAGCCTAAATAGAACACAAACAAGACGGGTTTACACCAGAACTCTAAAAACTCTACAGACTGACTTTGTGTAGTTTCTGGCTGCATGGAAGAAAACAGTCTGAGGTTGGCAGCTTTTTTTTTTTTAAGTATGTGTTGGAATCTCGAAATCAAAAAAAAAAAAAAAATACAGAAATGTAACTTAAATACGGAATACTCTGATCTGAGAATAATGAATCCCAAACACCTGAGATGAGTACACATAATCTCCTCAATAGGACACATGCACACTCATTGTATGCACAGCAGCAAGAGTTCTGTTCCCTGCTGCCGGACGTAAAACCAGAAAACCACTGCACTGTCACCCTCAGCCTTCCAAAAGCACAGCAGCGTTGGAGAGCTGTCAAAGCCAAGCCAGACGAATGAGCCTATAATGGCAAAGAGTAAGAGAATTTTTTAATGTGACTTCTCTTATACTGAGTAATTGCAAGAGATGTAAATGTAAACCATTGATATTTATTTAAAAAGCAAAGGCAGCAGATGAACCAAAAAGTGTAGAAATGCAGCTGTATTTACCATAAATCGTAACACAAAATAAGAATCTGCCTACTTATACAGTGTCTATATATACACATATACATATGGTATATGTGGCCATGTGAATAAAAACGTGCAATGTCTCGGTTGAGAAGCGGTGATTCTTATTTTTGTGTCAGTGCCACTTGGACAAAAGCTGAGAATGGCTCAATGCTTGAAAAGTGATACCTTATAGAAACACTGATAATGTTTCCATGAAAATACCCACACAGCAACCTGTTACATGGTGTGTGTACAAGTCTAGAATTATTAATCAAAACAACATTGTAGTGGATCCATCAAACATTAGAGGCACAAAGTAATCTAGGAAAAGATAGGGAGGGTATGCCTGTGGATAGTGGAGAGAAAGCATCATGCACAGTGGATGAGATTAGTTTTGGGGTCAATGTAGGTGACAGAGATCACACATCATCAGCACCTCTGTGATCTTCACTAACACTAGTGCTTTTATAGTTTCCACAATCAAGAGGCATACAGACATCTATTAAATGTTGTCCTGGATGGCACGATATTGTAGTAACGTGGCAATTAATGTCTTTTCTCTAAAATGTGTGAATGAACATGGTTGCAAACTCCTCTATGCAATATACAAAGGTTCAGTTTATTTGTGACTGTATCTTTTATAAATACTATATATGATATTATATACACACTATAGTGTACAGTAAAGTGTCATATTTGTTTATTTATATAACATTATTAAATCCTCCTAATCCAAATCAGGGACACTGGGGGCCAAAACCAACCCTAAATGAGGAGTTCACACAAACGGCCACAGTCACAGAGGGAAAACTTAGAAGTGACAATGAACCTAACATGCACATCTTTGGGATGCGAGAGGAAAAGTGAAGTACCCAGAGAAACTTCCACGCAGATACAGTTCAAACATGCAAATTCTCCAAAGAAGGCTGGGTGATAGATTCAAATTCAAGATGCTTGATCTGTGAAACAGAAATACAATGGCATGCTGTATACACCTATATACTCGTTATATATTTATTTATAAACTATATACTGTATATGATAAATTAACCTGTCTAAAAATATGACCAGACTTTCGATGATGGATTTTAAATCACAAAAACAAATATCTTATATTCAGCTGAACACAGTGGGCCATCAGACCACAACGACTCCTCCCTGCCCAACCAAAATATCAAAGGATTACACAGATTAACAGTTTGATCTCAACTTTGGCTTTGAAACTTTACTCCATGTAGCAGAAAAAATCCTTTAATCCTTTGTTGGAGATTTAGTTATGCCTACTGGACAGGGCAGAAGAAGGTGTAAATTTACAAACTATACTTATATATGTTCATTCATCCATTGTCTAACCAGCCCAGTACAGGACAACAATCAGTCCTTTTGTATACACCAACATTAACTCACATGGCATCAATTTAGACTTGCCAATTAACCTAACACACACATTGTTGGGATGCTCGATTAAAACAAAAGTACCTGGAGAGAAACCATTACAGACACAGGGGAAAGTGCAAATTGTATGCAGAATGTGACTCGCTTGGTTTTTGAACCCAGGAATCTGGAGCAGTAAGTAAGCAGCATATATATATATATATATATATATATATATATATATATATATATATATATATATATATATATATATATATATATATATCTTATCTGCATATTAACTAGTTTATGCAGTTCAGTGATTATAGAGTTACAAACATAGATATATGGAATTAATACTGTGCATAGGTATTAAGCCTATACTTTATGTATATACAGCATACTATTTGTGGGTCTGTATGTGTCTATATTGACACTGACTTAAAAATCTTATGGCACTGAACATAATAGTGTTGAGTAGAAGATGCCTCTGAGTAGGAGGGGGTGTGTAGTTCTCCATACTCCTATGACAGTTTGCAATCATGGAACATAAAACCCACAGAGAAACAGTTTAAATTCAAAAAATATATGTGTGGGGGAGTAGCATTAAGGTAAATTGTAATGAATCACCACTGCTCTTGGCCAACATTGCTAAAGATATTTATCTATTCTCTGTTTTTTCCTTAGAATTTTAAATTCCTTTATATATCCAATTTCTGAAACCTACTGTAAGTACATTAAGTTTGAATTTTTACAGAACTGGTATATACAGTAACTTAGTCTCTTGCTTGCCACAGGCTATACGAGCTAAGAGGAGTGTGTTGAGAGGGAAAGTGAGGTGGGACTGAAAATTGGGAAGGATTAATGATGATGTGCAAAGAGTATTTATAGCACTTGTGTCTTCAGTTCAATAGGGTCACCACGATTATCCTGCTGCCCATCAGTTTCTGGAGGGCGGCTGCCCTTCAGCACAGCCAGTCTTTCTGACAGACCTCGCATCCGGGGGAAAAGGAGGAAGTCATACAAAAGAGCCCCAATGGCACCACCAATCATGGGACCAACCCAATAAACCTGAAAAAAGAAGAAAAAAAATACGTCAGTCAGTTTAGTCCATTGTAATCACAACATATTTCTTTAGGATCAGGGTTAATAAAAGGAACACTAAAACAGCCCTTGTGTAATGCATTCATTTTCTGGATGTGGATATTCTTACAGTTAAAGAATTGGCATTATATTAAAAAGATGTTGTTAAGAGGAAGGAAACCTATAGAACAAGTCAGAAAATATGCATATATCTATGTACACATCCAGTCCATCAAAATAGGAGCATTTAAATTATTTTTATCAAAGATACAAATATTCCAAGCAAGCCAAGTAAAAGAGAGATGTAAATATACACCTATCTATGTATACATCCAGGTCCGTTCAGGGACTTAATTAAACTATCTTCAAAGTAGGAGCGTTTAAATTTGTTTATCAAAGATACAAATATCACATTTTAATTAAATATTTTTGTAACAATGAGTCATATTCTAAAATACGTGATAACAGAATGTAATTACATATTTTATTCAAGTTCATTGACTACAGGTTTTGTAAATATCATTTTGCAACATCGTGTAGTAGAAAAAATAGGGCTGAAATAGGGATTAATGGATTTTACAGACAGCAGATTCCAACTCCAGTAATGTAAAAATTGCAATGATTGATTTACTTTGGCAGTTGCTTGTGGTGGAGGGCCTACGGGTAATTTTAGTTAATACTAAAACCTTTTTTTTGAAGGAAGTACCTGATGTAGAGTTCAGTTCTATGGTAATGTAGTGCCTTGTTGGTGTGGTGCTTTGCTGGTGCTGTGTGTCAATGGATTTTCATTCTTTACATCTCTCTTTTAGGTGGCTTGCTGTTGGAATTCACGTGACTGTGTCAGGCCTGTCATTTTTACAGTGTCCCCTGCAGGTGGCTGTGAAGCTCCTCATTTGCAAGATGGAATTCTAGCTCCTTCTGCTTGTGACTCATTCCCAAGATGTATGCGACTTGTCATCACTGTTACATAGCTCTCTTTTCAAAGTCACTATCTACAGTGACCACATCCAATTCCTTGCAACAGTGCACAAACTCTCATTTTCCACTGCGGTCATACAACTGCTGACAAAGTCACATCAGCAGGGGACTAGAAGCGTCAGATGGCACAGTAGGAATGTTGAGCACTACACTGTCAGATGCCACAGCAGGGATGTAGAGTGCTGTGTTGGCATGCAATGCATCATGGGTGTTAAATGCTACACTTCTGTGTGGTGACCTTTCCATCATTTGTGGGCAGATAGACCCCTTTGTGTAACGTTGTAGATGTAGTAGCCCCTTGGCTCTCTTCCTTTACTGAACTGACACTAGAAATGGCATTCCAGGTCCAGATATTAGCTTTGAGACTCTCTGACTTTGTGGGCTTGGCATTTTATAGGCTCCTCTGAAGCTGGCTCCGAAGCTTCTTATCTGCATGATGCAATATCAGCGCGTTCTATTGATGACTCATACCCAGATAAGAAAGGTCAATCTGCACGACATATGTTATCTCAAGTCTACAGTAGTAGTTTCACGGTGGGAGTGACATCACTGAACATCTATACTACATGCAAACCGCACCAACCCCTAACCTTAACTTGCTCCTAATCTTAACAGTTTATAATACATGCTAACCACACTAACCCTTAACTTTAACTTACTCCTAATCTTAACCGTTTATACTACATGCTAACCACACTAGAACTAACCCCTAACTTTAAGTTACCCCTAATCTTAGACATTTATAGTATATGCTAACCTCATTAACACCTAACATTAAAGAATGCCCTAAAACTGCCTGTGTAGAACTATTGGCCTAGACCTAGCAACATTAACCCCTAACCTTAAGTTACACTATTTTAACCATTTATAGTACAGTACATGCTACTTAACTCCACTAGCCCCTAACCTTAAATTACCACATGCTAACCTCAAGTTTCACAATAAAACTTCTGGTGTAGAACTGCTGGGCTAGACTTAACAATACTAACCTCTAGCCTTAAGTTACCCCTAATCTTAATCATTTTTACTACATGCTAACCACACTAACCCCTAACCTTAACTTCCACCGTGAAACTGCTGGGCAAGACCTGCGGTGACATGCTACGTCTCTGCAGTTGGTTATCAGTGCATCAGACTGATGTTTAAGTCGGCTGCAGGGTTACCAGGTTTGTGGTTCTCTCACCCAATTGGCTAATTTTGATCATTGTCCACAGAAAAAAAAAGGGGCTTTCACAGGTTGCATTTTTAGGCTACTTTTTTAAAAAACAAAGGGGTATTTTGAGCTATTTTTCAATCCCCTCCACTGCATTTTTATCATGTTTTTCATTCATCTGGCACCCTTCTCCTGCTATTTTCAATCGTACATGTCCTTTAAAGTTGGCTGTGTAAAGGTATATACCCATTCAATTCCTCTGAAATATCTCTGAAGGAACATGGGGCTTTGATGATTTGTACCTAACTCTCTCACTCTGACACTCCCCCCATGAGTGAAAATGAGTCATTTTTTCTACCTCAGGCACTGGTTTATTTATTTTTTTTATTTTTTGGATAAATTTGGTATTCTTAGGATGTCCTTGAGCTTTACATTTTTTAGTGACCTGGCCTAATATTATGGTGTGCTCCTTGCTGTATTGGATCATTTTTGCCATCAAAAGAGGCTATCATAGGTGTAAATGAGGAGTGTATACAGATTTTCATACTTCTCCCAAGGTAAATTTTAAACAGTAATCAGTAACTTATGATGTAAAAAAACAATTTTCTGTTTCAAGGCAGAACATTTTGATAATTCTTCAATGCTTTTAAAATTGGAGTGTTTAAAATTTCAAAAATAAATAAATAAACTACACTACCCAGGGCGCTTTAAACGAGAAATACCAACGAATAAGAAACTTTAGTGACAAATTCCTTGAATCCTTGTAAAACTGTTTCATTCAGGCAGGAAGGCAGGCAGGCAGGCAGGCAGGCAGGCAGGCAGACAGACAGACAGACAGACAGACAGACAGAAAAGACGACTACTGTACAGGAGTTTTCGCGTTTTATCCGAACGCAGTTCTTACTTAACGGTATCTTTGCACTATAATGACCTTTTTTATTTAACGTTAATGTTTCACCTTGTCTGAGTTACACTACTACCCAGAACCTAAAAATGAGTGGTTACTTTTTGAAAGATAGCTTTCTGCTACTGTTGATATTCTACGCACATACTGTATCAGTATATAAAGCATGCACTTAATTGCTTATCAGATATCCTTTCAACAGCCCTCATAAAACCCGTTCTACCCCAGACAGTAAATGGATCAGTCGTGATAGCATTTCGCGTATTTATTCAGTTTGCGTACGTCGAATTCGGTTCATTACATTTCTGTACTCACCTAGACAGACTGCAGTTCCTATCCTAAAGAACTCCGTCACTATATGTTCTGTTTGACTTCCCGTTTTCATGAATACGCACTGCACCGCTATGAAGATATCCTGCGTGCCGCTTACTGTGCTTTACTACGCACCACCGCGTCACCGTCGTCAGCGTAACCATGGTAACGCATCATTTACGCGCGTGCAGAAAGTAAGGCTGCCGAAGTGAATTGTTTGTTCTGTCATTATTAAAACGTTTCATAGGTACTTTATTAATATAGGGATTTTATTAATAGTTGTGCATGAAACAGTAACTATAAAGCTTCTATTAAATCTGCGTATGCCATGTTCTTCTTCAAAGAGAAGAAATTGGCGACCTTAACCATTACAGTTCATCGAAGCAATTGACTTTGCAGTAACAGGCGGTTTTCAGCACCTGTCCTTCCACAAGTTTGATTTACTGGCATCATTTTAACAGGTATAGTATTACGAAAACTTATAAGCAATGCCTGCAAACACAGAATAAACCATATAGCAAAAGTAATCTAGTATATTGTAACTAAGGTGTGGTATAACTTTGTTGTGGATGTTTGTTTGGCGCATGAGTGGTGCTACACGTGGTCTCAGTGACAGATCATCGAATATTTTTATTCCTTCATAGTTACGGCAATTCACCTTTATAATGCCTCACTGTGACTGCACACTTATTATTAGCCAAACGTGACCAAACGTCATGATTTTCACCGTCTAGATTTTAGGCAATGTGGTGCGGTGTCCTGAGAAATAATGGAAATATAACTACGTCCTAGTTTTAACAGAATGTCCTCGTTAAAAAAAAAGTTTTATTGTGCCGCAAACATAGCTCAGTCCATATAGACTTCAACCCGCCAATCACACAAAAGGAACGCATCCACCCCGTGTTTCGTCACAATCGGTCGTTTATAAAGCGTAGCCATCTGGTAGGAAGAAATATGGAGACGACGGTGTTAATCAATGCTGCGAATCACCCAGATCAATCTTGCCTAAGAGAAAATGCGTTTTTAATCAAAAGCGTTCCCTTTTCTTAAACCTAAGCCTAGTGATGTGAGTAAAGCTTTGTGCACTCATTGCAAAAGAATTTTTTCGATTTTACACGGTGAAAAGATGGACATTGATGATCACCTTGTCCACTTAACGTTCACAAAAAGCTATCGAGGAGCATCCGTTCTTAAAACAAATATGTTATCACACCAAGTCAATAAATTAATCTTAACAAATTAACCTGATGTTTACAGAATCACATAACTCAATGCATATAACAACCAAGACCTTTTGGGAACTTAACCAAACTTGTGTAGTTTATGAGCAAAATGTTTATTCCAAAACGCATTGGTTTGCTCATTTAGTGAATATTTTAATAAAAATAAGATTTGATTAGTATGTTGAAACTAAATGCAACTGAGTAGAATGACAAAGTTGTCTTTTTTATATTGATTATGCATTTTGCAGATTAGTTTACATAAAATGCCAATCACCTGTTTTCTTTGTCATATTTGTCTTTTTGCACAAAAGAACTTGACTCCCGGTGGATCAGCTCTTTCAAATCTGGTTCTTATTCTTCAAGGAAATTTCTTGGGAAAGCTCATTTTTTTAGTGCACTATACATTGTTTTGAAAATTTGCATATAAAAAGCATTCACAAATTTTTAAATTTAGCAGCTTAACATGCAATCTATTGGACTCTTTTAGGCACATTCTTGTACTCTGTATCTTTGTTTTATAAACACTGGAGAATTTTCAAAAATGGCAATCTTAACACAGAATCATTCTGTGCAACCACAGCTACTGATTCATTTATGGTTTTACATTTTAACTTGAGAGAGATTGTTTCTCCTTGTATATTTTCCTCTTTTACATGTCCGATAACCACTCCAGTCCCCAGTATGACTTATTAAGAGCCTCATACATATGTGAACTTGCCATTACCTCGGTTTCCTGTGCAAAACTATGAATTACCAACTCACTTCTCTTGTAGCTTGAAGTCAAAACAGCTAAGTTAAATGATCTCTGTAACCATAAAATAAAATAACATGCAGTGTAGACTTATGTTGCTCAACTGGAACAATCCTAACTCACCTATTTTCAGTCAGTGGGTAACCAATGTTATAGACTACTTGAAATTGGAAAAACATAAATACTCACTTAGAGGATCTGTGCAAAACTTTTTTTTTAAAACCTGGCAGGATCTAATCAATAATATTTTAGAATAAGCATTTAAATTGAGGGAGCGGATTCCCTTCCCCTTTTTATTCTATTTATTTACTTACTTATCTTTTCTACTATTAAAGTTTCACTGTGTTGGCCTAGCTCTCTTTCTCAAGGGTGGGGGTTGACTTGATTTGAACCTAGTTTTGTAAAGTTTGACTTGCTTGTGTGCAATGTTGTTTGATTTTAATTAATTCAATAAAATGTTTTAAAAAAACATGCAACCAAAGAAAACAAAAGGTCATCTAGCTTATGTATAATTTAATAGTAGAGAACACTTGCTAATGTCTGGCTCTGTAAGCTGTTATGCAAAGAATAGAGTAAATATACATAAACTCAGAATTTACATTATACTAAAAGCAACCCCAAGAATAAGAATACAGATTATTTTTACAACGTTATTAACTTCCAGAACTCAGCTGAATTTTACAGCATGCATACATTTTACAACTTCTATTCAGGAGTTACACTGGAGCTGTATAGATCCATGCAGGAGGCTGTATCAGATCTGAGTTGGTTTATGTCTACTACGTATGTTCATGATTTTTTGATTTGGCAATGGGTTGACGTCTCCAGTGTATGATTAGTGCCATGGTTCTTTCTGAATGAATAATCTGTCCATTCATTTAAATTCATGGTCACAGAGAGCCAGGATCTATTCCACTAGTATATGGCCAAGGCAGTAACCAACCCCAGATGAGACACCAGTCTATTATAAGGTACATTTATACACATGACTATATACATAAACTCGTGCAGAACCAATGTAGAAGTTGAGTTTAACTTTATCTGCCCTTCTTTTGTTGCATGTGAAGAACAAAGATTAGTTTTGAAGTGAAGTTTTTGCTGAAAATAGCAGTTTTTAAAATACGAGTCTGTCCTTTCCATTAGATAATTTTGCAAAACTGGGTGCTCTTTGACAAGTTTAGGAGTAAGGTAGGAATTAGCTTTGGATAGGAAACATGATATACTAACACATTAATTTCATTAGAGTTTGTTAGAAAAGACATTTTATAACTGGTGGAATACTGTTACAGTAGTTTACGTTACTAGTTGCTACGTTGGAAATTCAGTCCTGGCCCTGACATATATGTTTTCTGCAAGTACTTCAGGTTCCTCTGGATTTCAAAGATGTGAAATGTGCAGCCATCGTACACAGTCACTTTGCTTTCTTTGCTATTCTGACAAATCACGCAGGACCATTAGCACTTAAAGCACTGGATTGCAGTTGCAGATTTTATTGACAGGTCATAATTGTAATATTCAGCAGTCACTTATAGTAACGACTGCATGATTTATATATGTGCATTCAGTTTGAAATATGGTTGCTTTTATACCACTGTCATTAAACTGAGAGGCATTCAAGTAAGAATTCACTGCACTATGCACAAAACTTAATCATTTTTACTCAAGTTCAAATTCAACAACTCTAAAATGGCTCTGTGTTAGTACTTCTCGGCGTTTGACTGGTAACACATCCAGAGTTAACTCCAGCCTTCTGCTTGATGATGCCAGGGTAGACTTCCCCCTGAACTTGTATTTTTGCAGTGAATGTCTACAGGCTTTTGTTTTAGCCCATTTTAATGAAAATCTTTATTATTATTTAATAATTAAACTGTAATTTCTATTTGAAATTCACAAAACCTGAACGGGCATTTAATATGCAATGGCACTATTTAAGTAAAAAGAGAAATTGAATGAATGATTGCCAGTTTACACAGGGAAGCCAAGGCTAAGATTAGGAACCTTATGTATTCTACCACCAATATGGAATATATATTGATAACATTCAAGTCATAGTTTGATATGTTTTTGAGCCCTTTAATATTATCTGCTGTTGTCTAGTAATGTATAGTATGGAAAGTAATAACTAAAGAAGGGGTAGGAGGATTTTCTCCAACACTTCAGGTAACTCCCACCACCATAGATGTGTATGTTAGGTAAAGTGATGACTCTAGAAATTGGTATCTAGTATAAATGAGCGGGTGTGTATTCATATGCCTCTTTCCCTATGTCTGCAGTGGAGACTCTGAATTTCTGCAACATTCTAATGCAATCAGTGAGTTTGGAAAATGAAGTAACAGGATCCTGGGCCTCTAGAGCTGAGAGAAAGCAGCACTAACCATCCTGTTTTGTTTTAGAATAATAAGCATCTGTCTATTCAAGTATTTTTTGGTATGCCTGCAGTATAGTTTAGCCATCTATACTACTTCATTTGACCTGGCACTTTGCTTTTACGAATTCCCCCTAGAGTTTTCTTTGTCTTTATTTTAAATGCCTTTTGTTACTTACAGTGCAGTATTAATTTTTTGTGACATTTTTTTTTTGCTGCAATAAATATTCCTTGGTATTGAAGCCTTTGAAATAAATATAAAAAATATATAAACTGAATCTTGTTTGTTAATGTATTTGTGGTTGTAGTCTTCCCTTATCTCAGATAATTTCTGTATAAATAATCAAGAAGCTCAGCCAGTGCTTTAAATGTGAACTGTACACCAAGAATTGCCTAATCTAAATGAAATATAATGTCTTACCCAGTGGTTGACAAAATTTCTGATGAGCACTGCTGGAGCAAAGGACCTAGCAGGGTTCATTCCTGCACCAGTGTAATACATCTAGAAAGAAAAATAACAGAAGAAATCCGTTAGCATTTGCTGATATTTTCTGAAGACATACTGTATTGCCATGTTTATTTCACATAGTGCTTGTATAAAGTGAACTAAATCCAAAAGTTCAAGTACAGAACTATAGTAAAATTATTTTTACATATATTTCACAAAAATGTTTCACAAGTGGAACACTACAGAAGGTAATAGTTAGGGTTCAAGTGCCAGACTTAAGGTTTATAATCATGCTCCTTTGACTGTAAAATACACTTTAAACGGCAAAGGAGAGATGATTCTGATAAATCTCAGGCAGATAAATAAAGCAATAAAAGTGTCTTTGCAATGGGTCAAGGATATATAAAATTAATAAAACTAAATACGGTATAAACTTAATAAAACTATTTTTTAAAAAGGCAAGCAAGACGAAATACTATAAATATTGAACATTGAAAAGAAAATGTTTTTTTCATAATGAATGACCACAGTAAAAAGCCAATCAGTAATGAGGCTTGAGCTCACAACTGACACGTACCCCCAGAAGGTGGCCCAAAGTGACAGAGAAGCCAATGGCTAGAGCCGCAGACCCTATGCGCCCATTTCTTCTCTCATCTGTAACAGCGAAAATGCAGACAACGAGCTGTAGTGTCAAGAAGATCTCAATTGTGGTGGCCTGGCCCAGGCTAACTCTAGAGTTGAGCTGTATGATACAGAAAACAAAAAAAGTAGAAAAGGTAATGTTATTTATCAATTAAGAAAATACAGACTTTCAATTTATTAAGTAGCAAATGAAATAGAGTACTTTATATATATATATATATATATATATATATATATATATATATATATATATATATATACTTTGTGATATGATTCACTAATGACATTATAAGAATTAGAGATTTATTTGATAAATATGAAGATTTAACAGGAGTAGGGCAAAAGAATGGGTTGGTGGAGGGGGTCTCCTGTGCTCCTGATAACCAGTGACATTCTGTTGAATAACATTGTTTTAAATGAAAAAGAACATTTAATCTGCAGAGCTATGTTGGAACTGTACATGTAAAACATTCACTCCAAAGCGGAATGGGGGCTAGCTAAAACCTTAGTTTTAAATTGCAGTGTAAAAATGGACTTTTCATGCAATAGCACTAATCCATTAACTAATCATCAAAATATCCCTCTCGCTTTTATCTTAAAATTTTTTTCTTTGTTATTTTCATTCCCTTAGAGTAAAAATAAAAAAAAAATTAAATTAAGAAATGCCTATTGTAATATAACCTTTAGTTGTCATTATTGCAGTTTGATTCTACATACATTTTGCATTACAGTAATAGAAATTAATTGTGAGGCCGTTGTAATCATTTGTAAGATATAAACAGATTCTATTTTGACCATATAAGTAAGTTTATATTTAGATTCTCTGTCAAATTTACTAGTAATTAGTTGCATTCAACCTTAGATCATGGCCCTTAAACAGACCATGTCAGGTTCGGAAAGACCCAATATTTCGAATTAGTGATTGCCTACTTTTTAATTTCAAGTCCTAATTTCAAGTCCAAAAAGTCTTATAGCGATCATTGCTTGGGGAAGAAAAACAAAGAAACTTGGGGAGACGGGGATTGAAATACTGTTTATGTTTGATACAGTGAGCTGGTTCCAACGCATCTTTATCATTGTAATGACTGATTTTAAGTACTGTCATTCCAGATACAATCTAATGAACACTCCTTTTATAGTATGTTGTCTGCTGTCTTACAAAGCCTAAAGCTGAGTGTGCATATTCCCATATTCCTATGCATGAGGCCCAAGTACCACCTTGTACTAAACCAGGACCAAAATATTTTAATAAATCATTGACTTAGTACTGTTTGAGGTACTTCTTCATCTTAAACTCAACTGAGTGTTATATGTGTCTTAAGGGACAAATTATTTTATTCCTGAACAGCATGTGATAATAAGACCACTTTTTACTGCAAAAGGCTTTAGAAAAATTACTCTTTTACAGTCTGTAAAATGCTGCAAAACAAAATTCACTGTAAGCAATGTACAAGCTAATAAGAACAATTAACAAAAGTGTACTTTAAATAAAAGATTGCCAGCAATTCTGATGTTTTTTCTATTCAAAATACAACTTCTCAAATCCTGATTTTATAAAGTAAAAAGAAATGACTGTGACTCCTAAGCACCTTGCAGAGTGCCTTGCAGAGACAGACCTCTATGATCCCTGCTTTATTATATTTAAACTTAATGCAGTCTATTTCTTTTTAAAACATCTGATGTATTGAACTCTCCTTACTTCATCATGAAAATATATTTTGAACACCTTTCCTGTATCCTCATGCATAAATCCAGAGCTAAAGACTGTGCTACAGTGATAATGTTGCACATAGTTTAAAATAAATAATGAAATAACTGTGTTGCCCCAGTTGTATACATCAGGATAACATTTAACCAGTTACATGAAGAAGTACACAGGGAAATGTATTAAGAGATTCTTTCAAAACTATGTTACTTAAAGAGTTAAGAAGGCTGCATTTTATCATTTTTGCCCACCCCTCATCATATTTGCTGCACACCCCACATTTTCCAAAACAAAAAGACAAGTATCCCACAACTGCAGGACTGACAAAACTAATATTCTGCACACAGAAGCATTATTTACCGTGTTCAGTGCCAGATTCCCTCGGATGCTAGTGGGTGTGACTCCATACAGGACGGCGGCCCCTGCCACTGCACCAAGCAGCTGTGCAGCAATGTAGAAGACAGCACGAAACAGAGACATCTGGGAGCCAATCAGGTATGCAAAGGTGACAGCAGGGTTTAAGTGTCCCCCGCTTATGTGACCCACACATTGGATGAGGGTGGCAGCAGCCAGTCCAAAACAAAAGGCGATGTGCAAGACATTCATGGGCTCAGTGCCCCAACGTAGAGCTGCACCTAACCCAAAAAAGACGAAGAACATGGTGGCAAAGAATTCTGCAAATACTGCCCGCCAGAACGAAATAGACCGTAATTCCCACATGCTGAAGGCTGGGGATCACTGATTTTAAATTATTGTGTCTTAACTAAACTAGCAATTTAAAGCCTGCTCTTCAATAATTCAGAACAAGAGAGAAGGAAATCACTGCACCTTTACACAATCTAATTTTACAGCTATTGGTCTGTTTACTGAATTATATTGTCAATGTCCGTTTTCACTCTTTCTTGGTTTATATGTAAATGTGGAGGCTTCCATGCAGTGTACTTCAGATGAATGTTCAAAAAAGTTTGTTGTTAGTATTTTTTTTTTTTTTTTCCAAATAAATGTAGAATTTAATGCAGACTTCCAGCCCCCTCTAAAAAGGCTGTTGGGGGGATTGGGAGCATTTATAGCAGCTCATGGCTAATTTACAAAGCTGATCCAAGGGGAGGGATTTGGTGCTGTGTGGGTAGTGTATGAATTCAGACCTGCTGTTTAACTGTTTCACTTCTGTGTTTCTGAATTGTGGAAAGCACAGAATGTTACTAATTAGAAGATGAATATATTTAATGAAGGGAACAGTCAAAATACTACACAGTTTTGATACTTAGCCTCTGTAGGGATGTATAATGTAGCAATATCTCTCGTTGTGCTCCTTTATAAAAATTTAAATAAGTATTTTTAAAATAATTTTAAAAATAATACATTTGTTTTAGAAGGTTTTGCTATGCTCTGAGAAAGAGACTATAATGAAATAGAAACTGGACTGTTGGGGGAGTGGCTTTGACTGGCCCTTTAGGTAGCACAGACAAGATGTTCAGATCTTTAATCCTTGAAGAACTTGTCATAAATATTATATTGGATATACATGTGCAGGAAAATCCTGTTAATATGTAACAAATCTTGAGCGTTTTCCATTTGTTTATGTTTTAGAACAATACTGGGTCAATGATACCAAATTACAATATTAAAGCCAACATTTCACTGCTGTTGAGAACCATGGGGGCTAACAGACAAGTGCATAAACTGGACATTATAAATCAATGATAACTGCTTTTTCAGTAACCTTTTCAGACAGAAACTTAGTAGTAGTAGTGTGTCTTTGATGTGTAGCAGATGCCATAATGTGGTATGACTCAAGTTCAAGCTGGATGGACTTAACACAAGTGTAAGCTTAACTACATAGAGGTGTGGAATTGAGCTTCTGCCCTAGAAGTGTTAGTCAGTAGTTTATACACAAAAAATACAGGAACAGTTCAAATGAATTTTTACATATTTCTTTCTATATATTACAGGTTAATTAAGTTTTACCATACTCTGCGATGTGATGTCTATAGACTTTTGAATATTTCATTGTACCAAATTATGGAATAGTGCTCTTTTTTCATATTTTCCTTTTTTTTCTCTGAGTATGCCAATTTCTTATGTATGTAAATTGGCAGCCAGTAAGATGGTATGTGTGTGTGTACCTAACTACTCTTTAGTGGGCTACAGTTTGCCTTGTTCCTGATACTTCCTGGATACAACCCTCCAAATCAAAGACTGAGTTCGGAAAAAAGTGGAAGTTGATGGATAATGTGAACTGATGTATATTATTTTTTCACTTTGTCAATATTGAAAAAAAGTCAAAACAAACTAAATTGTGTAGCAGTGGTAGTGCTGCTGCCTTGCAGTAAGGAGACCCGGGTTCGCTTCCTAGGTCCTCCCTGTGTGGAGTTTGCATGTTCTCCCTGTGTCTGCGTGGGTTTCCTCCGGGTGCTCCGGTTTCCTCCCACAGTCCAAAGACATGCAGGTTAAGAGCATTGGCTATCCTAAATTGTCACTAGTGTGTGCTTGGTGTGTGGGTGTGTGTGCCCTGCGGTGGTCTGGCGCCCTGTCCGGGGTTTGTTCCTGCCTTGCGCCCTGTGCTGGCTGAGATTGGCTCCAGCAGACCCCCGTGACCCTGTGTTAGGATATTGAGGGTTGGATAATGGATGGATGGATATTCTAAATTAATTTATTTAAATATGTAAAATGACCAAGTTTTCACCCATTTTGTTATAGCCTATGTAGTTAGGCTCTGTGTTTGGAAGCTGCATAAGGAGCCCTTTTCACATTCACTAATGTTTTTTACTTCCCACATGGGTAAAGTTTATTCTGTTTTTTCATAAGTACTACGATATAATAAAATAAATAAAATGGAAAATGTGTTGGTAATGTCAAAGGATGAAACAGATTACAACCACTATAGCCTACTATAATGTTCAGACTCCACAAAAAAGCTGCCACAACAAGCCTTTCACAGTTTTCCAAAGTTTGAGTCACATAAAGGATAGTGGATTGTTGCTATAAGCAATAAAAAGTCTGTGACTTATTATACAATAAATGTGGCAGCACATACATGCATAGCCAGCATGGCAGATCTACTGGTATATTAAAGCAAGTAATCGTTTGCCTGGAGGTTGGGACTATCCCTAGACTTTTTATGGAATTATTTTGATTCTTTTCTCACATCAGAATTAACATTTAAGTGCTAATATAGTCACCTGCAAGAGTAGTCTCTCTGTTGATGATACAGCCAACATTATGTGAATCCTCCTTTCTCTGGTTAACTTATCATTCCTTATATATAATATGAAGTAGAGGGTGTGCTTCTTGGTGGCCACTAATGAGTGTCTCCTAATGTAATTTTCATAGTAAGGTCATAATATACTAAGAAAGTCACAAACGAGTATTTTCTGTATGTATATGTACTTTCAAAAATAGAAGTGTTATTATGCTTATAAAGACTTTGTATAATCTAAAGTGTGCATTTATTAAATGATTGTTTGAAAAGATTAGAGAGCTGAACCCCCATTTAAATTAATGTTCTGCTTACTTAGTAGTAGTAGTAGTAGTAACATTTGTTAACAGTAGTCTAACAAACATTAATAGTGACTACTAAATCTCACTCGTGGTTTACCTTTCCATATACTACTTTTGATTTTGTGTAAAAAGCCTGATATTTGAATGTCATCAACCTGTGAAAGATGGGTGTTTCCTGTGAATTCTGGGTATGGGAGAGTCACACTGTTGCTTAGTACAGCTATTAAATAAATCACACCATTTTATTATTATATTATGGTATGGTGTCACACCTTATTATTATTATTATTCAAAAGTTCCAAGGGAAAGATGTAACAAAATGTCTGAGGTACTGATAAATCCTCTTTGTACAACAATAACCCTTAAAATTGCATTAAGCATTATGTCATACTTATGCATAACTGCAAATGTCACAAGAACAGAACCATGGCGTTATTGACTTGTGAAGCAGCAAAGTGCAGAAAAATCCCAAAGGGAACCCTACTGCAGTCTGCAAGACACCTGGGACATACTGTAGGACACAATTTATAACTTGCAGAACAATGACTCAAAACTTGCAACCAAACCCAAAAGCCAAGATCACAGTTCAGCTGAGAACATATGTCTAGAGTTAAAGATTGTTGCTTCTTAAAGATCTTCATCAAGTGGAAAGCTAAACTTTCAGTAATTGTATATTAAATTATTCATGACTGTGGAATATTCACAATGGATCTTAAACATCTACAAAATTATGGAGCTTTTTAGTCAATAGTTTTTTTTTTTTGGTTATTTTTTTATTAGTTTTTTTGATCAATGACTGTTACAAACCAAGCAAAAACATTAAGATTCTGTTTTGTAACACAACAGAAATAGTGAAAAAGTTCATTTTGTTTTTTGTCATGACAACTATAAATTCACCTTTTCCTATTTTTTTTATTATTGAGCATGAGTGTGTTGTCTCTGTTCTGTCTCTGTATTTAAAAATAAACACTTTACACACATGAGAGAAAGCAAAAGTCTGTTTTCCTCAGAGGCACATCTCTGAGACTAGGCTCTCCTCTTTAAGGTTACAACAAAACTACTACTTTAACAGGTTTTTAAGTCTATTTTTATTTATTTGTTTATACATTCTTTAATTTTATAAAGCAAACACCATCCCAAAGCATGTCACACATATAGATAGATAGATAGATAGATAGATAGATAGATAGATAGATAGATAGATAGATAGATAGATAGATAGATAGATAGATAGATAGATAGATAGATAGATAGATAGATAGATAGATAGATAGATAGATCACAGGCAGGTTAAGTCACTTACTCAGGGTTACATTGCATGAATTGAAACAGAAGCCATGTGTTTACAGTCCACATATTATTTGCAGACACACAAACTCATGGACTTATTAATTTAATGGTCAGAGATTTGTAACAATTAGAATCAGGCTAGTAACTCTTGTTCCTTTTTGAATAGTAAAAAATGATCTTCTTTACATTGTCACTTTTCTTTAAGGTACAGTGCCTTACAAAATACTGTATTTAGTCATTTAAGATTATTTTCCTAACATAAAACAGTATTACATCCATTTTCCAACCCGCTGAATCCGAACACAGGGTCACGGGGGTCTGCTGGAGCCAATCCCAGCCAACACAGGGCACAAGGCAGGAAACAATCCTGGACAGGGTGCCAACCCACCGCAGGACACACACAAACACACCCACACACCAAGCACACACGAGGGCCAATTTTAGAATCGCCAATCCACCTAACCTGCATGTCTTTGGACTGTGGGAGGAAACCAGAGCGCCCAGAGGAAACCCACGCAGACACGGGGAGAACATGCAAACTCCACGCAGGGAGGACCCAGGAATCGAACACAGGTCCCCAGATCTCCCAACTGCGAGGCAGCAGCGCTACCCACTGCGCCACCGTGCCGCCCACAGTATAATATTTAAAGTATAATTTTAAATTTCAGTGGTTCTGAATACATTTGTAGGTCACTGTATTTCTTATTCTAATGAGAAATGATTTACACTGAGTACTCAACTCCAGATGGCAATATGCAGTATTTACTATTTTGATTGCTTGGTCCACTGATTAGCTAAGACCTTGGTTGTTTATACTTTCATATACTTTGGAAGTACCTCTAAGGAAAAACATTTAACAAGACATATTTCAGGGGGAAGGTTTTCTTTTGATCTTTCACCTGTCTATTATCTTTTCTAACGTACAGTTCTGACCATGTCTGTAACATTAATTGTAAAGACATTTTAGAATGGCAATACATTTTATTTATATAGCACACTTCCCATGCTCAAGGCGCTTGCTTAAGAACTAAGCAGAAAAGTGCTTTCAAACTCGGGGTATGTTGATGCGGTGAGGCCACTGCCTTTGCTTCTAAATAATCTGTTTTAATCATCGACCAGATCCTACATTTAACAGAATATTTCAGGTTTACAGATCAGTTGTACTTTTTCTATCTGTATTGTCAGAAATGCATAACCAAATCTTCTTCTACTTTCTTTCCATTAGTGATGTAATTTTGTTATAGCTTTTAGTATACTGAAGTCCATCATGGTGTTTACACGTTAATGTTTTTCATATTAGTTAACTTCATCAATTTGGTTCTTTAATTCCTGCAAAAAATGTTACACCTCTGAGTTTTAGATATAAATTTAGATTGCAGGATGTACTAAATTAATTTATTTTTTCTTTTCTGAAAGTGCTTTTTAACATTGCAGTGTTGTGGGGAGTGCAAGGTAGGGGCCAAACGTGGAATGAATGTAAGGTTACTGCAGGGAAGATTCCTCCAAAGAAAGTACATAATCGACATTTGGAAAACATACATAGTTTTAAGAAAATACAATCTTAACCAAATACACACTTCCATAGACTACATCAGCATATCATATTTTCTCACATGTTTTTACCCACAGCAATTTTAAAATAAAAAATTCTAAATTTGAAAAGTGCAGAAGAAAACTAGTAAAGAGTATAAAAAATGTTTTTCCATATGGGAATGGTGCAGAAAAACTCTGGTTTATAACATGAACCTATAGGTCTTCTCTGGTCTTATTCTTAACCTCCCCTTCATCTTTTATTAGGGTATAAATCTAGTGACATATTATCACTGAAGTGAAATCCAGTGAATGTCATTTTCACTCTGGATTCATAGAAGTGCCACATTTGAGACACTCATTATTGGGAGTCTCCAGTCACTGACTGTGTAAAGTAGTCTGCCTAACCTGCCACATACTGTAACTAAAAATGTGAAAAACTGTACTTGAAAAATGCCATATGTGAAATAAAGTTGTGCGCTTTATATGGGTCAGAGTTTATTAAGTAATCATATTGTGGAGACACAAACCTCAATCCTGCCGTTTTCAGATCCCAGATTCTGTCCCTGATGCTGCCCAGATCTGCAGGTGCCACAACCTGATTTTAACAGTTATGTCTGCAGTTTCATTTTTTGCATATGAAGGCACATAATTCTTTTGTGAAAGGCACTTTACAAATTAACATAACAGAATAGTAATACTTTCCAGGACATCACTTCTAGGTTATTTGACTTCTTTATTTCTTTTCTTTTCTTTATCTCTTTTTAATTTCTGGGAGAGGTTAGGAGTCATTTTTTCATGATTTTTGTCATAAACAACCTGTCTCCTCATACTCCTGGTACAGTATATGCAAAAAAATCCTTTTTTTAAAAAAATGTTATTTACTGAAAAAATGGGGTGTAATGCATTTGTTTGCTGCAATTTCAGCCTAAAGTAATTCTTATTTTTTATATCAGTTATACCTTGAGATTTGCTTATGTAGACCATGAATGGTAGGTCTCACCTTACAGTGGAGTAAGTTACAGAAATTCTCCCCTAAGTACAGCATAACAAAATAATTTTCAGTTACCCTACGAGAAAACCAAACACTGAAATTGAATCATCTTCAAATATACATCACATATAGTACATTGTGATTAGCCGGTTGTTTTTTATTATTATTCAAATTATTTTAAGAGAGTGCTGTTGTTTTTTTTTTTTTCAACCCCTCCTCTTCCTCTGGGTGTGTACACAGTAATTATTGAGATGCACAGTTTTGTTATGCCTTTTTATTGTCTCTCTGATGCTAGTGTGTTCTGTGTGGATTTGATTAGGCAGAGTTTTGTATTGAGTGGCAGGCTCTGGGAAATCCCAGGAGGATTAACAGCGAAGTCGTTTACAGAAGCATGTGGCTGATACAGATCTGTTAGGGATACAGTCATGCTGAATGGGTTCTGCTGTGTGAGGACTTTTTACCATTAAAAAGTGCTAGCAACTCAAAGTTTAGTCATTTGCCTTGTTTGTTGTAAGTTGGGCCCCATCCAATCATAACAAATTAGACATTCAGGAGAGAGGTTTGCTGTTTACATAGATTCAGAGTTTAAATGTGAATTTAAACTTAGCCATAACAAATACTCTTACTGTAAACAATAATAAAAACAAACACAAATGTACAGTAAGGACTTGATTAATGAATGTTTCTTTGCTTATACTCCACAGCTGCCCACCACCAATCACAAAGTTCTGCTGTAGAAAAAAATAAAGGCAAAGTTTTAATTAAAGAATCAGGAGATAAAGCATCATTGTAGTACAAAGTTAGTTAGTACGTATTACCAAAATATCTGCACCAAGACACTAAACTAGAACCATTATTAAAGTTTTAAAAGTAAAGAACCAATTGATAGAAATACTTAATCTTGTTATTCGCACACTAGGTTTTGTTCAGAATCCATAATCTCATACAACCAGGAAGTGTATGGTGCTGATTTAGATATCACCACCAAAGTGACGTCACACATGACACACTTCTGGTACCCTGGTCATAACACCAACCTTGCAACCCAATAAAAAACATGATGCCGAAGGTTACTGCAGAAATATAGCAATCATAAAAAAGCAAATTGCAACACATCATCCTTCATTTAGAACACTTTGTATATGTCCAAAAAGCAAGAAGGTTTTCAATTTAGACTTTCACTTTATATGGTCAGAGTAGGCTGCATTAGTGATGTGTGTAACTTCATGCTATTTCTAAAATCTAAGATGTTGACTTCCATTCATGATACTGTAGCTCAGCGTCTTGAATGTCAATGTCAACAGTGTAACCAGAATTCCAGATCTTTCCTTTACGTTTCATATAACTTGGGGGTATGGACCAGTGAATGTACCTATAATAAACCATGAGCACTTACTGACTATAAAGATGACAAAGTGTTTCAGGAACTTCCTGAAGCTTTTATCTTCTAAGGTGGAATATGTCTTCTTAAAGAGTAATGAAATGAGTAATTACATGTAAAAGAAAATGCGCCCTTTTCAGTTATATGATTTTACATGTCAGGATATAATGAATAATCCTCTAGTACTCATATGAGTCGATCACCTAGTCCTTGTCTAAGTTCTAAAATGTAGATAGCTGTAACCTCAAGTGACAAACAGCATATAACAGATCTTACCTTGTCATTTATTTGTTCGTATAGAAATAGTTTTATAGGGCAATTTATTGTCATGTGTACGGAGTACAGTAAAACTCTTACTTGAATGCGGTAATCAGATATGTAACATATCACCACCCTCCAATGACATGATTAGTGTCAAGTTTAAGCTTATTGTCATGTGTACAAAGTACAATGAAATTTTTTCTTGCAAGTCAACTTAGAATACAATACTAACAAAGAGACACACACACACCAAAAATCTTAATATGTCAAGCAATGTGTAAAAAAGTAACTACAATCTTACTACTTCATAAATAAATAATAAAAAAAAAAGTACATTCATGAATGGTTGGAAAATGGATACTGCTTCCTATGTTTTTATAAGCAGGATATTAGTTTGATCTATAGGAGTTTATGGGCTCAAATTAGGTGTTAACATAGGCCTACATGTTTTAAATTTAAATGCTCTTTTGTTTCAGAAACAAATTTAACAGTAGCTGTGACCCTCACCAGGAAAAATGGTTTCAGATGATGAAATTAAATTAAATGAAAATAGTTTACAAAAGTATGTACAAGTAATTTTTAAAGCTAGTTATCTGACCATAACAAACCAACCACCATGCCATGTTGAATGGTGTAATTTCTTTTAATAGCATTTTTCTGTCTTTTTGAACTAAAATTTTCAACTCAGTCCTCCATACGACTTTCTACTTTCTCTGCTGTTCTTTTTCCGTTTTTCTGTAGTGGCTATCTGTGCTACCTTCACCTGATCAAGGCAACATGCAGTCCTTACATTGATGAATCGAAGGCCAGATGTCCACATGACCATCATCATCAAATTCTTCCATGTAAAGCCTGAAAACCATGAGGACTGACTGAGATCATTGATGTTAGGTAGAATGTCCAGTGTGGGCTGGGTGGTCTTGTGGCCTCGGAACCCCTGCAGATTTTGTCTTTGCTGGAGTTTTTTTTTTTTTTTTTTTTTTTTTTTTTCTGTCCTCCTGGCCATCAGACCTTACTTTATTCTTTGTTACTTAGTATTGCCTAATCTTATTTTTGTATGTTTCTTTTTTTCTATCTTCATCTTGTAAAGAGCTACATAATTTATATGAAAATGTGCTATATAAATAAATGTTGTTGCTACTGGCCATCACTCCAAGCTTTACGGTCTTTGACATATTGCAGTCTTTTCTGCTTGTTGCCTTTTCACAAGAATGGTTTCATAGCTGCACAGTGTCCTACAAGACCACTTCTTATATGAGTTATTTCAAGCATGAATGAAGCCTGTACTGCCAGACACTAAGGAAGCACTTCAGTGGATTTCCTCCGGTTCCTTGAGGAGATTATCTTTAAGTACTGTTCATAAGTCACAGACAACTCTTTGGGTATTTTCACTATGTTTTCTGTCTTCAGCTTGCCCAGTTTCTTTACATTTCTTAATGACAGTCTATGTCTGTTTAAACAACTGCTATAATTACAATTAAGAATATAGCTTCTGGTTTGTCATTTAAACCATATCTGTGGACATACAGTGGATTGGGAAAATATTTCACTTTGTGCAACCTTTATCATTTTGTAGATTTAATTTTAAAAGGATAAATTTGACATTTTTGCCAATCAGTATACACTCAATAACTCATAATGACAAAGGGTGCCAAGACAACACTGGAGTGGCTACAGGACAAGTCTCAAACTGTCCTTGACTGGCCCCGCCAAAGCCCACACTTAAATCTCGCAGAATCTCTGTAGAGAGAGACTTAATGATGACAGTTTAAAAGCACTTCCCATCCATTCTGATAGAGCTTGAGAGAACCTTCCAGGAAGAATGGGATAAACTGCCCAAATCCAGGTGTGCAAAGCTTGTAGAAACATACCAAAGACTCAAAGCTGTAATTGTTGCCAAAGGTGATTCCACAAAGTACTGAATTAAGGGTCTGAAAACTTATATAAATGAGAGACCTCTGGTTTTGATTTTGAATTCAATTGCACATTTTTCTGAAAACATGTTTTCACTTTGCCATTATAGGTATATGGCAAATTTATCAATTTAAAGTTAAATGTACAACACAAAAAGTGTGCAAAAAGGAAAGGGGTCGAATACTTTCTGAATCGAATGTGCTGGATCTCTTCACTATCCCAGTCTTTCTGCTTCTTTCTCCAAAGCATTCACAAGATTTTTCTCTTTCTCAAGAAGTTCACGCTTAGGCTGGTTTTCTGTCTGTGCTGAAATACTGTACATTGATGCCTTATTGGTTGGACCCCATAGTGCTGCTATCAGTTTGGTGCATTTTTTTGTCCCTACATTTATATTTATGATTGTACTAAATGCAAAGATACACTTCTCTTATCAAACATTATTAGTCTCCATTAATTGGTATCTTTGCACTCCTTTGATCTATGAAGTTTTCTGAAACTCACCTAAGTTGAAAAAGTCATAATAATAATAATAATAATAATAAATGTACACAATTAGATAACAAATGTATTAACTTTATTGCAAAGTATTAATCTCATTATGGACAGCTGAAGTTTGTGCAGTATACATTTTTGCAGTTGTTAGTTTAGACTAACTGAGAACAGTTCTTTAGTACAGATGCTTGTATTGTTAAAAATAAGACAAGCAGTTATCCAGTTTTGGATTTTGACTGTTGACCATTAACAACAAAATTTCAAAAGCGTGCAAAAACATTGGAATGTGTTAGAATTTGTCACCGTATCTGCAAAAACGTAACAAGAAAAAATGTTATTTCAAAATTATCATTTCAAAATGGGTATTAAAGATTTTTACATTATGTAATCAGTCATCATTATCATGATGTTTCTTCTGCTGCTCGTAGTGAGGGTCACCTTAGCTATATGCCGAGTTGATCTGACCAGGCGTCCCTATCCCCATCGACTTTTTATAGCCCTTATAGAATACTCAGATGTTCCCTGGACCGTCAAGAGATACGATTCCTCATATGTGTCGTCAACTTTCCTCTCAGCCCTCTTCCAGGGGGCTTATTACATATTCCAAGAGAGGCTTTCTGGGAACATCCTAACTACATTATTATAGGTGAGAAAGGGGGTATGTAGACTGGCAGTTAAATTGATAGCTTTGTCTATGGTCTAAGCTCCAGCTTCACCACCACTGTTTGGTACCACATTTGTAAAACTGCTACTGCTTCACTAATTCATTGGTCAATCCTGTGATCATGTCTACCATCACTTGTGAATAAGATGCTGAAGTACTGGAACTCCTCGACTTGTTACACCTGCTCATCCCTTACCATCAATGAAGAAGCCACAGTTGTCCAGTAGATTTTCCCAGGGAGGCAGAAGAGTGTAATCCTCAGTAATTAGAACATACCCACTTGTACACCTTTTTAAAAATGGAAACCACTATCCCTTCTTTCCAATCCCAAGGCAACTTCCAAGCAGCACTGAAGAGATGTGCTAACCAAATCCCCCATGACATCCAGTGCATTCAGCATTTTCACTTGGATCTCATCCACTCAGAAGTCATTGCAGCAGCCTTAGCCCCGAAGGTGTACCCAACCCCAACTAATGCTTCTGCCATTGCCTCCTCCAAGGATAGCATTTCCACTGGGTTAAGATACATGTGGGCTAAAGTCCTAAGGTTGTCCATGAGGTGCTCACAGATGTCTTAAGCCCATGATCATAATGAGTTTGGAAAAATATGTTGCGGATGTCCCACAAGTGTGAGTTAAAGATTTACTTTACACCCAATGTAAGTAAGCAGGGTGTATATTTTGTTTGTGCTACTTTGGACAATGGCTTAACTGGCTTTCTTACTGTATTTGTTTCTACTGCAATACTGTTCTAAAGTGGTAAGTGATAGACAGAGCCGAGGACATTTCATCTGTAACAATTCCAGCCAGTGTTTTTTTTTTTTTTGTCAGGCGCCAGGTACCAAATATTCAGCCATCATAAAATAAGAGCTGGCAGTCATGGAAATAAAATGGTGTGCTAGGGATGTAAAGGAAGATGATACATATTAAATTTCAATGAAAGTATGATAGCAGTCTGCAAAGATGGTCATTTATGTTTGGCCCACAGTATTTTAGTGTAGGGTTTTCTTATGACCAAAATTGTGTTTGAATATCGTGCCTGTTATGGACATTCTAGAACTAGCACAGAAATCCAGAGACAGCTGAAATTGGCCCTTGAGATGCACAACATTACCTTTTCTAATTTGTTAATTTAAATGTGCTTATATAATAATGAAATAGTACCATTTTTTAAATTATTGTTCATGGTAAAAATCAGGAAAGTAAAGGCATTGTAATTAATGTGGTTAAACACTACACCATTACTCATGTTTGAATTATGGAGTAAAATGTTTCAGATTAAATTGCAGTGAGAAACAAGATCATAGGCTGCCCCAGTGTCAGTAATATTTGTGTTGCAAAAGTAAGTTCAGTCCTAGTTTGTCTTTGACAACTGCTGGTTGAAAAATTATATTACAGAAAAAAATGTTATTTTAGACTTGGTTATAGTCATTGCACATTTCCAAGATATTCCATTTGTTACAATATGCTAAATATGCTTAGTAAAATTACAAAAATCACAAGAACTCTGTAGTGATCTGTGCAATCAGTGGTATTTGCTGACTGTTCATTTGTCAAAATTATAAGTGTTTTAACAAAGGAAGGCATTTTTCATCCATACGGTATATCAATTTTCTGAACTTGCTCTTTCCAATTTGGCTTATCCTATTATATTTGATACAAGCTATTAAATCATTCTGGCTTCTGACCTTCACAGGAAACATTCATGCAAACACCCACACCTAATCATACTGGACTCTTATAAAGTTGTCATTGAGCTGAAGCTGCACACCTTTGAGATATGGGAGGAAATTGGAGTACAATGAAATATATATAAAAAAATACTTTTTAAAAACCATGTTTATATTAAGTTAAAAAGTGTACTAAAAAGTAAAAAATAATTTAAAAAAAAAATAGTAAAAAATAAGTCACTCGTAAAATAAAAGGTGGGCGCTTTTGCTAAGATTTTAAGAAGTGTTTTTGAATATTGATTCCACATTTTGTTATGTTACAGCCTTATTCCAAAATGGATTAAATTAATTTTTTTCATCACATTCATGTGATTTCTCAGTTTTTTTATTTTTAATAAATTTGCAAAAATCTCAAGTAAACTTTTCTGATGTTGTCATTATGGGGTGTTGTGTGTAGAATTCTGAGGAAAAAAATGAATTTAATCCATTTTGGAATAAGGCTGTAACATAACAAAATATGGAAAAAGTGATGCGCTGTGAATACTTTCCGGATGCACTGTATATATATATATATATATATATATATATATATATATATATATAATTTTGTACTCCAAAAAGGATGAACATTATGTTCTACTCTGGGACACTTATCATAGTTATCATAGTTATAAACAGAGTAAGAGTGAGTAATGCAGTTAAACAAGTAGCTCAGGTAATAGTTAAAATATAATTAAGAAATGTTTTAAAGTGAACAACACAAGTAATTGCTGAAAATCTCTGCTTTTTTTCTAGTTTTACAAGAATAAACTTGTTACATGATATCCTCATAATTATAGGCTGTTAAGCCTCACCACATTTAGAAAAGTACATAACCATTTGTTTTTCTTAACATCATTTGTGGGTTCTCTCAGGTGACTGTCACCAATATTTCTTCAATTAAGTAGTTCACTGCTGTTGGTAACAACAGATTGTTGTCTAGCTGTACAGTTGGAAAGTTGCTTTGCGGTATATTTTTAGTTTCTCTGGTCATCTAAAACAGATCTAGCTATGGTCGTGTTTATTGGACTGTTTTGCTCGCATTGCTGACTGGGTAACTGTGGATAATGAGGATCTGGATACGCTGCCTGTTTCAATTATCTCAATGTCTTTACATGTTATGCAGTTGATAAGTTTCTGACGAGAGGCTGTAGCAGCAAAGAAGAACTCGTGTGAAAAACCAGCCATTAGTGCGCCAAGCATCGGACCAATCCAGTACACCTGTTGAGATGAAGAATAAAAAAGAGATAAGTTGAATAAATTGGAAATATTTTAGCTTAACCTAATAATCAGTTATAATCTGGAGGTAGTGACAAGCATAATGAGTAAAGTTCAGAGAAAACAGAATTGAATTGAATCAAGCTCTAGAATGTGTCATGTGTTGTAGTGTAGTTGCATTTTGAGTTAGATGTCTTCAGTTTTAATTAGGGACTATATGGCAACATGTCAGGTACTAAATAGTTAAAAAATATAAAATCTGTAAGAGCCAATCTTAGAAAGTTAATGTTTGATGTTAAATTCATATAGTGTTTGCTTAATTTCTATAGAATATTAGTTTCTTATAGCTACCTGGAATAAGGTATTACCTTTTACCAACAAAAAACCCAGGGAAGTTAACATGAGATAGAACTTTCTTTGCTGTTTCTGTAGAACAGAGTGTTAATAAAGCCAGTGAGGAAACAGACCTACTGCTGACATGGACTGTTAGATACTGTATGTTTTCAAATAGGAGATGGCATACAGTTTTCTGACCGTGTTTAACTTGCTTAACGTGCCTCAAGTACAACTGTATGAGCAAACTTAAAGAAATATAACAAAAAATAAGCCTTAAACAGAATTTTTCTCTTCTTTAATTCCGTTTTTTTCTCTATTTTTATGTGAACCATTTTGCCTTGAAATTTTACTAAAACTTTTAATCAAAAATATTTTGTCTGTAGAATTATTTGGAACATATGTCACACTGGTGCTTGAATCATCCTATGAAGTGAACTAAAGGCTGCAGAACTTTAATAATTTTGGATAAATGCAGCCATCCGTCCAAATTTTTTCCTATCTATCCAATTTTTTCGCATTTCATTCAGTGGAGGCCATGCGCATTCACAACTGTACTCACACCAAGCCAACATAGAAAGAAAGAAAGAAAGAAAGAAAGAAAGAAAGAAAGAAAGAAAGAAAGAAAGAAAGAAAGAAAGAAAGAAAGAAAGAAAGAAAGAAAGAAAGAAAGAAAGAAAGAAAGATGTATTTGTACCCGGGGGGAAGAGAAGCTCTTTAAATAGATAGATAGATAGATAGATAGATAGATAGATAGATAGATAGATAGATAGATAGATAGATAGATAGATAGATAGATAGATAGATAGATAGATAGATAGATAGATAGACAGACAGACTTTGGTGTGAACATACACCAGAATGACTATAAAGCAAGAAATTTAAAAAGAAGCAGAACAATTAAAAAGAAAGAAAAACAAACTTCTGACTTGGCAGTCCCAGTCCCAGTGAGGCATTATGCAGACATATTGCCGTTGGTATGAAGAAGCCCAAGTCATGGTTCTTAACACTCTTGTGCTGAATAATTCATTAGCTTAAACTTCTAATTGTTAGAGTGTCATATAGAGGATGTGCAGCATTGTTCATAATGGCACTCAGTTTCGTTTTAGTTCTCTCCTTTGCTACGTCCTCCAGGATATCAAGAGTATGTCCTATAACAGAGCTTGCCTTTATAATTAGCTAATTAATTCAGTGGGTCTCTCTTGTTACCAGCCCAGCACACCACAGCATATAAAAATCACAATGTCCATCATAGAGTTGTAAAAGATGTAAAGGATGTCACTTCCCACATAAAACAAACACACTTTCCTAAAGAAAAAGATCCTGCTCTGCCCTTTCTTATAAAGTTCCTCTGTGTTTTGAGTCCAGTCCAACCTGTCATTGATATGGACCCTCATGTACCTGTAGGAGTGGACCACCTCTGCATCCACTCCTTGAATTGTGACTGGAGATAAAGGTTCTTTGGTGTGGCAAAAAATCAATAACCAGCTCCTTGGTTTTACCAATTTTAAGTTCCAGACAATTATCTTTGCACCAAGATTCAAACTTTTCCACTTGACTCTTATACTCTGTCATCCCCTTTATCAATACACCCCATAAATGCTGAATGATCTGAGAATTTCTGCAAGTGACATGAGCTGGTGTTATATTTATAGTCTGAGATGTACAGAGTGAAGAGAAAAGGAGTCAGGATTCTTCATTATATTGCTCCAGTGTTGCTCACATCTACAGCAGAAACACAATCCTTGAGTCTCACAAACTGTGGTCTGCTCGAATGATAGTCAATTACCCAGGATACCATAGACTCATCCACCTGCACATCTCTGAGTTTACCCCTTACCGGGGATGGCTGGATATACTGAGGGCACTGGAGAAATGAAAGAACATAATCCTCACAGTGCTGCCAGCTGTGTCCAGGTGAGAATAAGCCTTGTGGAGCAGATAGATAATCGCACCCTCCACTCCAATCTTTGTCTGACATGCAAACTTCAGTGGGTCCAGGTGGTCTACCACATATAGGCATATAATTCAGGACCAGTTTCTCAAAGGTCTTCATGATGTGAGATGTCAGTGCCACTGGTCTGTAGTCATTAGGTGAAGATGTGCCTGTCTTTGGAATAGGAATAATGCAGAATGTTTTCCACAGCAATGGCATTTTCTGAAGCCTTAGGAACAGACTGAACAGGTGACAGAGGACACCACAAAGTTGGTCAGCACAGGCCTTAAGAACTCAAGGACTTAACTCTTCCTGTGTGTAGCATACTCCGTTGTCTCCTTACTTGGTCCTCAGTTATGAGCAGTCCACACTGATGGTCAGAGGTGGACTTGTCACTGGCCATTTCAGTTGGCATGGTAGGCATTGTTTATGTAGTAGGGATGGTGCAAAGAGTCTGGTCATTGGACCAAGCTGGCAGTGGGAGGAAAATTCAATTAAAAAATGTTTCAGAGCATTAGTGTTGTCCACATCCCCTGCCAGCACCTGAACCCTCAATTGCTTGGAGTCGTTAAATTTATACATATCTGTAAATGTCAGAGGAAATGGTTGTATCTAGAAAAAACTCTTCAAAAGGACAGTAATTTAGCTGATATTGGACTCTGAAGCAATGAAGCAGCAGTGTCAACTACTGTGTGTGATATACCAATAAGAAAATAAAACACATATCAAATTTGTATATTCCAGAATTTATCAGTAAGAATATCTATATTGAGTGTGTAGCTATAGGAAAGGTTCAGATCATAATACAAAATATGAACATTGTAGTGAGTGAAGTATTAAAGTATTAAGAATAAAGACCCATGCGACTAGGTTGTTTGTATTATTTTATTATTACTACACTAGCTGTGCTACCCATCTAAGATGGATTGGAATTATCAATGTAGACTTCAACAGTAACGTTTGCAGTACACCATGCATATGCCTCTGTTATATGCCAGTAGGTATAGGATTCATAAAAAGCAGTGTTAGTGTTTGTGATGTGCCATCTTTTGAAATGACAGAGTCATAGCAAATGGACAGACACACAGACACTTATCCTTTTATGAAGATGGATTAATGCCTGTGGCGCCATTTTGTGGTATGGGTTTCTGGATGGTGCCATTTCTGTATGGCCACCATCACATGAAGAGGCCAAGGCATTGTCTGTGTTACTTTACTCCACCTTTAGCAGGTGGTGGTTCATATGTCTTGGTGATATGAGAGTTGAATAAATTACTAAATGCAAAAAGACAAAAAAAAAATTTTCTACAGTTAGTGGCAAAAGTAACAAAGTTAGTGCAGAATTTATTTTTGACATTGATTTGGTTTTGGTTCTTGGTTTTGACTTTTCTTTTGGCCAAGGTCTTCAAGTGTGTTTGACTACATTCTCATTTACATTCAAGGGGATGCTGTGGAAAGTACCAGAAGCTTTAAATATCTTGGAATAGCCATCACAGATGACTTGAAGTAGGCACAGAACATCACGATTATCATCATGATGGCCTAGCAGTGGCTTTACCTCCCCTGTTGTCTGAGAAAAGCTCAGATGTTTCTGGCTTTGCTCACTAACCTCTATAGATCCACAGTGGAGTCTGTTCTTACTACAATGGCACATTTCAGCTCAGGGCCTAAAGCACTACATAGCACTGCACAGAGTGGTTAAGTGTGCTAAGAATATTACTGAAACACAACAAGGACCAGTATGTGGCAAAATCTGAGAGAGGATCTGGTATTAATTTAAAACATTCATCTACTCTGCATAAAAAAGTGCTCACCAGCTGTCAAAAGATGAGGTTGCTAGGACTTGTTTTCACTCTTAAAACTGCCTACTTAGAGCAATCATATGCCTAATTTTCTTGCTACTATTTATCCTGAATTCAAAATTCTACATAAATCTAAATGAAAACACATAAGCAAAATAAAAAAAAACAAAACTAGAGAACATAAGAAAGAAATTTTGTTTGACGTGAAAGTTGTAATGTGTAGAAAACACGCAAGCAATGAAAGCAGAAATCATGGGTAGAAAAGCTGAAGTAAGCAGCCTCAGGGTAAAGATCAGAAACATTGATTCTTTTCATGTTATTGTTATGTTTTTCAATTACAACTGCAGCACATAAAAGACAAGGAGAGAAAGTGCTTTTCTTCTTTCATTACTTATTTGGTTTACACTTGATACACACAGTTCAGTGTTCTATATATACAGTATATTGTCACACACATGAACATGGGAGGCAGTCAAAGGGCTCGAATGAGGGGAATTCCATGCTGGACCAGGGGGTGGGGAAGTGCACTAACCCTTTCTCTTATTCTCCTGCAGACCAGTTACAGGAAATTCCTCCTGGGCCTGATAACGTCACTTCCTTTTCTGGGGCAGATGACATCACTTCCACTGCCAGACTTTAAAACTGCCATTTTGTCTTACATATATCAGTTCTGTCTTGAACTTAGTTTTGAAAATTAATTTCTTTGCTTCTTTCTGCGACGAACCTACAATATACAGGGTGGCTACTCCAAACCTTTTTGCGGCTTTTGGTCCTTTATTCTGACAGTGGAGTAGTCGGCAGGATTTATTAGCTCCAAGATGTCCCAGGAGCAAGACCTGAAAAATCTCTTGGAAGAACCAACCTCCACAAGTATCCAGGTGGGAGAGTATCGTACCCAAGTTGCTGAGGGTGAGATGAGTGTTATGATTCAAAAAGACCAGGCACAAGCTCCATCCTCTAGGGCAATACTTTTACAAAGTAAATACAAAGGGGAGTGTGCAGGAGGGGCCGAGAGAATTGGGCTGGTCCAGACGGGGGAGACCCAGGGAGCTTATTATGGTCTCTCGGAGGAGAGCACTGCACTCCCCACAAAGGCAGTTCTTTGCTAAACATAAGGATGCCCCAGACCAGCAGGTAAAGTTAATAAGGCAGTGGAGATTTGATCCTGAGTGTCCAACCCACTCGCAGGCATTCTCCGTATGGGCTAAGGCAGGGCGCTGGCTAAGGCCAGATGAGAACAACGCCCGCCAGATAGTACAGCAAATCGCCTGCTATTTTTTTCTGAACAGCCTTTCAGAGTATATCACCCAGCAGGTCTGGGGACAACAGTTTAACCCTCAAACTGCCACATCCCTGGGAGTTAATGCACCCCTGGACACCCAATATTTTTTTGCTGCCATTTTTTAGGAAACGTCACAATTCACCAAGAAAAAGTGACATTTTAATGGAATGCATATTTTTTTCATGCAAAGAGCATCACAATTACTGCAACACTGATAATTATACACACTGCCAATGAACTGTAAAAATTGTAAAAAAACTACTGCAACAATCTACAATTATATGTACAAGGTGCAACTGACCCCATTGATGAAATTCAGTAAATCATCGAGCCAGCTGCACTTGAACTGGCTGCACACAAGCACACAAAGGCCAAAGCTGATGCTTGCAGGTTAGTCTAGTGTAGTGGCTGAATCCCAGAGACAGTGATGCTGATTCGCTTGGGGCCAGCAGTGGTCATGAGCTGGCTGCTCAATGAATGTACAGCACTGACTGATCAGCTCCGGCGTGCTGGCAAATTGCACTGGGAACTGACTATAGCTGGTTGCGGTGTTCAACAAATGTTTGTCGCCGAATATACTTGGCCCCGGTGTGCTAGCAAATTGCACTGGGAACCGACTATAGCCAGTTGTGGTGGTTTAAGGATTAAAAACATGCTTGAAATCATCGAAGGACTTAGGGCAGCTGCACAATCTGAGAGGGCAGAACTGTCCCTTAGTCAAACCCAGATGGAACACGTCCCAAGTTGTTGGCCCGACTGTCACCGGTCGGAGCAAGCACCTAAGTCCCAGTATTCGCGGCCACATTTTCTGCTTGGTAACAAAAGGGAATGCAGAGGGATCAGGGAGGACCTGACCTTTATATGTACGGGAGTTGTAATTGTCAATGGCCACAAAACAACTGCCTTGATTGATTCTGACAGCAGCATTTCCATTACTGCCTGCCGGTTTGTGTTACCGGGACAGTGGTTAAAGGGTAAGACCAGTCTGATCTGCATTCACAGAGAAACTTGCTGGTACAGGTCTGCCTCATGTTTCATCAATTACGGATGGTCACTAAAAAACTTGACCATAGGGGTCCTCCCAAACCCTCCATTCCTGGTGATCCTGGGGAAAGACTGGTTTATAAGTAAAAGCAGTTTAACATTATCCCCTTCAAAACCACTTTTGGGTTTCTTCCTTTCTTCTGTTTATTGTTGCCTTATTAAAAAGCCCTAAGCAATTCTCCTTTGGCTAAGCTCTCCTTCTCAGGGGTGGGGTTTGATTTGTCTTCAATTTTTTTTTGTTATAAATTGATCTATTTGTATGGAATGATTACAATAAAATTAATAAATAAAATAAAAAAAAACAAAACATTTTGGGCCTAATGATGGACGGAATAAGTACGTCCCAGACGGCCTCCACAACATGTAAACAGTTGGTGAAGAGAGAAGACATAGCCACTCAGTGTGACATGGTGATCTCCGCGCTGTCACAAAATGAAACGTCATCACCCGTTGCACTGGTGATACTGGATGAAACCACACCTCTTGAGGTTGGCATGGACTCTCTCTCCCAACTGCACTTCCAATTTAAAGAGATACCAGCTTCCTTTAAAAGGAAACAATGGAATGACAATTCCCTTAAGTTTGCGAAGAATGCAGTGGTTCGTCATTATGTCATGCCACAGAGCTCTCAGTTTGTTTTACAAAATGACCTTCTTTATCAGGTAGTGGAGCATAAGGGGGAGATAAGTTGTTGCTAGTCTCGGGGACCTTCTGCCAGCAGGTCTGCGAATTAGTGCATGCCCACCTCCTAGGAGGCCATTTGGGCATGACAAAACTCTCAAGCAGATTAAGCTCTGTTTTTACTGGCCAAGAATTAATGAGGAGGTTTGTCTCTTTTGGACATCCTGTGCGTAGTGTCAATTGTGTCAAATTGGTTTGGAGGTTCCCATTCCCAAATTCCTCTTCTGGTTCCCATTCCCCTTATTGACATCCCCTTTGAACGACTCCAGGTCGACCTAGTGGGACCACTAGAACCCTCATCCAGAGGACACAAATATATTTTAGTCCTAGTAAATTACGCTACCCAATATCCTGAAGCTGTTCTGTTGCGCTCAGCCACATCCAAAGTCATTGCACAGAAATTAGTAGGGGGTCTTTGCGCAAGTCAGCATCCCTAAAGAAGTCCTGACAGATCAAGGGATGCCCTTTACCTCGGAGACATTCAGGGAAATGGCCAAGTTACTGAAGCATTTAAAGATGGGTGTATCATCCTCAAACCGATGGTCTAGAGCAGGGGTCGGCAACCCGCGGCTCTGGAGCCGCATGCGGCTCTTCAGCCTCCTTGTAATGGCTCCTTTTGGCCTTGACAAAAAAAAAAAAAAACATGAAAATGAATAACGGCAATTTCTTAATTTAATTTGTATATAATATATGTAATATATATAATGTTTATTTACTACTACTACTGTTATACACTTTAACATCTAATTTTTATTTTTTATTTATAATTTGTCAACTAAAATATGCGTCACATCTGCGTCTATAGCCCTCGCCTTTACCTGCAGGTGGCTTCTGGAGTGTGCGACCCCTGCACTAACCATGAATAAATCCCAAAAATGAAAAATCCCAGAAGAGAACAGAGAGTTTAATTCTGCGTGGACAGAAGCATTTGCCTTCACCGCCAACGACGCTGGCTTACCGGTGTGCTTAATATGTGGCGATAAATTATCGAACAACAAAAAATGTAACGTTGAAAGACATTTTCGAAACAAGCACTCAGCATTCACTGAAAAATACCCAAGTGAAGATGAGCGAAAGAGAGCAATTTCGGAACTGCAACGGAAAGCTGAACAGAGCAAACAAAAAAAGTGGATCACTTCTCCACAATCAACTACAGCTGCTAGTTTTGTGGCAGCTCAAGAGATCGTAAGGAGGGGTAAGCCGTTCACAGACGGAGAATACATGAAAGAATCGTTCATAAAAATATCAGAGCATCTATTCTCCGACTTTAAATGTTTTGGCGTAGGATGTTTTGGTGTTTGAGCTCATGATGACAGTGTTTGCCAGAGATGTACAGAAAGGTACACTCTCTCACTTCCCCTCCCTGAGAGAGTTCAAAGCAGTGAACATTCACATAAATTGTGATTATTTCCACCGTACAATTATTGCAATGCAAGCTGCATTTAGAGAAAGATTCAGTGAGTTCAGAAAGAAAAAAAAACACTCTCTCCTTCCCTGGACATCGACCCATCCCTGCTGAACACATCCGCATTCACAGGAGTAAGTAAGCCCGATCTAGAAATTGAACTGGCCGCATAGCGGATAAAGATTTATGGGTGTCCAAGTTCAAATGCCCGACAGCGGATCTTGAAGAAGTCGCCCGTCAGAAGGCTACTCTCGCTAAAGAGCACAAATGGACTGATACTGAAAACCTCCCCAAACCCGACAAACTTGTTTTCAATACATGGAGTGCCATTCCCGAAACATATATGAACATGAAAAAATATGCATTTGGAGTCCTGTCCATCTTTGGCTCAACATACTTATGTGAGCAAGTTTTCTCAAGAATGAACTTCATAAAGTCCAAATATCTCTCCCACCTCACACATGAGCCTGCAGTCCTGTGTGAAGGTCAAAGTCACATCGTATAGCCCCGACATAGAACAACAACAACATTTATTTATATAGCACATTTTCATACAAAAAGTAGCTTAAAGTGCTAGAGATGATCTGCAGCGAACTTCAGAAACAGAAGTCACATTAAACAGGTGAGAACAATAGCATTTAATAGGCTAATATTTAAAAAAAAAAAAAAAAACACATTTATTTCAGACCCGGAGCTGATGTTGGTTTTTTTGTATGTTCAGGTGCTTCAGTTGATTGCTGGCTGAGAGGGAAACCTGAAGAGGATGAGAGCACACTGAAATGGAATTTTATGTTTACTTTTTTAAAGCTGCTAAGCTACAGCTAAATGTTTTATTTATATTAAAGTGGGCTAGTTTTTATTTTAATTTTATACAGGTATAGGAAGGACTCAAATAGGCCTGCAGAGTTCAGTTAAATTTATTTCAAAGTAGGCCTACACATGCACACTGCACTTCTGTTTGTTTTATTCCGTGGTTGTAACATGTAAAATCTAAAAAAAGATTAAAACTTTTAAAAGTTTATAAGCTGTGTTATGTTTTGCGGCTCCAGACTATTTTTCTTTGGAGGAAGAGGGGCAAAATGGCTCTTTTGATAGTGAAGGTTGCAGACCCCTGGTCTAGAGGACAGGTTTAACCAAACTCTCAAACAGATGCTTCGCAAGGTGGTCAGTGAGGATGGGAGGAAATGGGATCAGCTCCTTCCCCTCGTCCTTTTGCCTACCAGGACGTTCCACAAGCCTCTAAGGGTTTTTTGCCCTTTGAGTTTTTATACAGACAACAGCCCCGGGGCATATTGAATATTGTAAAAGGTTGGGGGGAAGAAGCACTCCCTTCCACAAATACACTAGAATATATTGCACAGTTACACAACAGATTGGGAAAGATTTGCCCAATCCTAAAAAGTCACATATAAGAGGTGCAACCAGCACAGACCTGATATTATGACCGGGGCACATCTCTACGGGAGTTCCGCACGGAAGATTGTGTCATGGTTCTTTTTCCTACCTTTCACTCCAAATTACTGGCCCATTAGCAATGAAGTTAAGGAGTGGAAAGGGCTTGTCAATTATTTGGTTAAGCAACCCAATCTTCAACCAGCAAGCAGGTCTATCACGTGAACATGCTGAAACTGTGGAAGGATAAGGAGCCTGATTCCTCCTCCGATCAGTCCTGCTCACTCTTTACTCATAAAAATAACCTGGAAAGACGTCTCTGATTGCACATGATATTTTGACAGAATAAAAGAATGCCTGTATCATTTTCCTGAGGCAAAAATATGTAGCAAAACTAGAGATAAAGCGCATGCTGGAACTAAGAGTTAAGAAGAGAGTAGTAGTCCCTGGTCCAGCCCTATTGTCTTGGTCCCCAAGCCTGATGGGAGTTGGAGGTTTTGCAATGACTTTCATCGGCTTAATCAAGTCTCACAGTTTGATGCCTACCCGATGCCACAAGTGGACGACCTCTTCGAGAGGCTAGGTCAATATTTGACCATGCCTGACATGATGAAGGGGCACTGGCAGTTTCCTTTAATGGACTCCGCAAAAACTAAGACTGCTTTTAGTACCTGTAGCGGGCACTGGCAGTACTGTGTCCTTCCATTTGGGTTGCATGGGGACCCCACAACCTTCCCACGTCTGGTGGAGAAAGTGCTCTGTCCTCATAATTCCTATAGTGATGCCTACTTGGATGACGTATTCATCTATTCCAACACATGTTACAGACACTAGGTGAGGCCAGTCTTCGGATTAATCCAAAGAAGCCAAAGAAATGGTTCTTTGGATTAAACTAAGCCAAATATTTAGACTACATTGTAGGCCGGGGCACCGTGAGGCCACAGTGTTCTAAAGTTCATGCCATATTAAAAAGGCCCCGTTTAAGGATCAAGAGGCAAGTCCAAGTCATTCTTAGCTTAGCAGGCTACTACTACCGATTTGTACCCCAACAATGGGGTGTGGAACTGCATTTAGTGACTTAATTCATCTTAATTCAGTCTTAGTGACCTTTCATCCTCCAGATGGACGCTTCAGACACAGGTCTTGGTATTTTGCTGATCCAAAGCATTGATGGTGCTCAGCACCCTGTCATGTTCCTGGGCCAGAAACTGCTGGAACGGGAAACCAGGTATGCGGTGGTGGAACGAGAGGTCTTGGGGATCAAATGGGCAATTACATAGCTGAGGTACTATCTCTTGGGCCAAGAATTTACATCGGTGACAGATCATGCACCTTTATAGTGGATGGCCTTACACAAGGAGTCAAACCTGCGGGTCACAAGGTGGTTTCTTGACCTACAGCCTTATAAGTCTTTGCTTGTTCATCAATGAGGCTCTTGCCACGCCAACCCGGATGCTCTTTCTTATGAGCTCTTCATCAGGAACGCCCAACCTGAGGTGAGGGGGTCGTATGGGAAGCAGTCAAAGGGCTTGAATGAGGGTAATTCAATGCCGGACCAGGGGGTGATGGCATACACCAACCCTTTCTCTTCTTTTCCTGCAGACCAGTTATGGGTAATTCCGCCTGGCCCCGATAACATCACTTCCGGCTCTGGCCTCGATGACCTCAATTCCAGTTCCAGTACCGATTTAATCACTTCCGGTTCCAGGCAAGATGACATCACTTCCAGTTCCAGCCCCATTAACCTCACTTCCTCTGCCAGACTTTAAAACTGCCATTTTGTCCCACATACATCAGTTCTGTCTTGAACTCAGTTTTGAAAATCAGTTTCTTTGCTTATCGCTGCAACCAGTCTACAGTGTACAGGGTGGCTACCCCAAACCTTTTTGTGGCTTTTGGTCCTTTATTCTGACAATATATATATATATATAGAGAGAGAGAGAGAGTGATGGACTGCACCTATGGGTAGTAATTCAAGATGTTGTGTACAGTATAATCTTTTTTCAGTATGCATGCTAATCAGCTTGTGTCAGCCATTTATACACCTTGTGACATTTATAGACCTCAGACAAAGAACTACAAAACAAATACTTGCAATTTAGAAAGAGAATTTTTAGATACTTTTTTTTGTAAATTATAGTGCAAATGTAAACAATGGTGCTGATTTTTATTTTCGGTTTGAAAATTATGAGTTTTTTTACTTGTTGGAGCTTGTATTATGAAATGGTTGGCTTTTCTGTATTCGTTGATTTTAGTTCTAGAATGCTTTGTCTCTAGGACATTAATAATGTAGCTGTAGCCTGTAGGATCTTCTTCTAGTTTGGCTGTGTTGTATATGCCAACAGTGTTAAGGTAAGTGAAAGGTATGGGTGGGCATTTTAATTCTGTAATCATAAAAGTATAGTTAAAAAAATGTAATTACACATGAGGAATTTTGCTTCAGACTATATGAAAAGGTTTCATCATTTCAAAAATCTGCTAAATCACACCAATAAAAAAATGTTTTTGACCTTTGGAGGTCAGAGGGAAGCCATCATGATTTGTTAACATGTACATTTATAAAAAGATCTTACCCAGTGGTGTTCCCAGTAGCCTGTTATTATTGCTGGCCCAAGTGAGCGGGCAGGATTCATGCTCCCCCCTGAAATGTGGCCCTACGGACACAGAGTGAAATATACAGACATTAGAAAGTCTTCAGCTGGAGGATGGTCATTCTGTCATTCAGGCTCATTTGAAAAATTAATTTTTCCCAACATTCTTTCACTCATTTGCTTCAACATGTGATTGGAATGTTCCTTTTGGACTCCCTCCTTCCTTAGTGGAAAGATCTCCCATTTTTATTTGCCAAGTGTTGCCCTCAAGTTGCATGTAAATGTAATTAGTTTTATTTTGTATCAGACTTTTGTACATTTATAGTAGGTCAGTGCAAGCTTACTTTTTTAACATGTTAAGTAACATTTTATTAGTTCTGCCAACATTCGTATTTAATAATGGTAGAAGTAGAATACACTTTCAGGGGTGAGGTTAGAGGAAATTGTTAGACTGATCAACACCACAGTGTGACAAGGTTTCCATATGTTATACTAAACCTGGGTGGTGAAGCTAGAGCTCAGTTTTTAGACCAAGCTTTGGACTAACCAGTCATTCTACATCTCCATCCTCACCTATGGCACCAGCTCTTGGTAAGGACCAAAAGAATAAGACAGTGAGTACCAAGAAAGGTCGCTGAGCTCATTTTCTGAGGTTAGAGTGAGGAACTCAGCAATATGACTACTTCTCAGGATTGAAAGGAATCATTTGAGGTGGTTTGGGCATATAGATAGCATGCCTACTAACCACCCACCCTTCATAGGGATGTAACAGGCACAGCCACCTGGGAAAAAAAACATGGTGGGGGGATTGGGGCATTTTGGAGAGATTATATATATCAGTAGCTTGGGAACAGCAATAAGTGATAAATGTTGTTAAGAGTAGTGTGGTCTGGTCTGGTCTGTCCAGTTTGACCTCATAGCTGCCATGGATAAGAAAGCGAAAGCAGACAAGGCCCCTTGAGATTCATTAAGGTGTATAAATGTTTTGAAGTGGCCAGATCATCTGTATCATAATAGAATACTGCATTTAGAATAGAAATTTTCACTATTAAGACCTTCATATTTATCTTTACTGATCTAAACCTTTATATGAATTACACCAATTTGACTTTATACAAGATTTAACTACACTCATTTTTGGTAATATAGAATAAAGTGATCTTTACAAGGTTTAACTCATTAAAGTTTCACATCCTGTCATCAAAATAAAGAAGAAACCTCTAAGCCAGATGTAAGAGGTGTTTTCTTTCAATCTGCATTGTTCATCTAAAGTCACTACTATTGTTACTTGAAAATCCTGCCAATTGCTTTCATTAGTTTACCATACCAGAAATTACCAGTAATGTGGGTTTTATTTCATTAAGAAATTAACAAAGCCATCTGCTCTTTTTCCAGATTTTAATTCTTTTTCATGGTTTAATTTAGCTTCATCTCTTGATAAAATTTTTCATTTTCCTTAACTACCAGCCATTTAACAGTGAGGCATAAATAAAAAGGTAGCATACAGCCAATTGGCTAACTTTGTTAAATTATGCCTGTTTTTGTTACATGACATCAGTGTTAATGTCCAAATGTATTTTGAAGCAAATGAGAGAGAAGTTAAAGAGAGCATTTAAAGCTGAGCTGAGCTTGTTTTCATCATTTGTTGAGTTGTGTTATCTAAAAAAAACATTGACCAATTTTACACATAAGAATGCATATGTACATGAAATGAATACTGTCTTATCAGTTTTATCAATAATAATACATTAAAATAAAGTAAGACTTTGCTTCTTTGGGTAAACTTCTATGTGGAACTGGTGATATCTCACCGCAGTGAGTATTCCGGCACTCAAAGAAAATCCAATAGCAAGGTTTCCTGGTTCTCCCACCTCTCGTCGCCTGTGGTCCTCTACTGAGAAGATGGTGAAAACAAGCTGGAAAGTAGCAAGGACCTCCATTCCCAGAGCTTGGCCTGCATTGCTTTCAGGATTTATCTGAAATAATTTTGTAAAATCCATTTTTATTTTAATAACACAAAGGAGTTCTTTTAAAATTACATAATAATAATAAAACCTCATTGCAACAATCTAGATGAGAACAGGCCTTTGAGCTAACAAAGCTCGCCAGTCCCATCCACATAATTCTTCTAAAATAACATCAAATCGAGTTTTAAAACTCCCTAAGTCCTTCTTTCTACCACATTACTTGGTAGCTTATTCCAAGTGTCTATGGTTCTCAATCCACTGTACTAATTCCTTTCATAATTCTAAACACTTCAGTCATGTCTCCTCTTAATCATCTTTTACTTAAACTGAAAAGGCTCAGCTCTTTTAATCTTTCTTCATAATTCATCCCTTGTAGCCCTGGACTCAGCCTAGTTGCTCTTCTCTTGTCTTTCTCCAGTGCTGTAGGTCCTTTTTGTATTCTGATGACCAAAACTGCACACAGTACTCCAGATGAGGCCTTCTGGTAGCCTTCTTAATGGCTTCTGAATACTGTCTGGCAGTTAATAATATAATGTCTTTGGAAAATGCATTACAATAACAGCACATTCATTAAAATCGTCCCAGTAATTAAGCTCTCTGATGATGGGAAGTAATCATTCTATTACATATTAATTGAATGGTTTTGTTACAAAACCTGCTAGTTATATTTTAGAGTTTAAAATGAGACCAGGTAAGTATCATATCTATGATTATTATTGAAATGTAATTTTGTCAGTTGATTGGCTTCATTTCTATAACACTTCTCATAAAAAATATAAAAACACACTGATAGAGTGCTTCTGTGGCGCAGTGTAGAGCTCTGCTACCTTACAGTTCCTGGCTCATTGGTTGAAATTGAAGTCCAGGCACCATTAGTATGTACTCTGTAGGATTGTCCTGTATGTGTCTGAGGATTTTTGGGTTCGTACTTCATCTCAAAATTTCACAGGTAAGCTTTATTGGAGATTGTAAATTGGCCTAACATGTGTGGGTGCAGGCATATGAACAAGCGTGCTTTGTGATGGATTGCTGTCCCTCACAGGGTCTGTTCAGTCTTGTGCTCCATGCTGCCAGAACACATTCTATTCCCCATCCTACAATGTTTGACTGAGTAATCAGGATATAAACGACTGAACTTATTTATATCCAGTTTGATTGTTTGCAGGTGAGATGGTAGGGTTTTATTCTGTGGGGTGTATCTGTGTGATTTTGTTTTTTGGTTAACGCCATTAACTTTTATTACTATTATATCCTATTGTGCACTGCGTTTCTTTCCAGGGTTGGTTCCTGCCCTGTGCACATTACTCCCTTAATGGTTTCTCATTATCCAATACCATCCATTTTCCAACCCGGTGAATCCAAACACAGGGTCATGGGGGTCTGCTGGAGCCAATCCCAGCCAACACAGGGCACAAGGCAGGAACCAATCCCGGGCAGGATGCCAACCCACCGCAGTTATCCAATACCATGCAGTGCAAAAAAAAGGATTAGTAAAGGATTAGAGCATTGCATACTCTACAATTGCTAATTGCACCAAACATTTAGGCTCTTCAATTCTGTTCCCCATACAACTTTTTCTTTAAGCAGCTTTACATTTCAAATCAAAACTGATGTTCTAAACAGCAGGGATTGCAGATCTATACCATCTACTTTGAACTCAAAAGTGAATCATACTAACCATGTTTACATAGCACCGGGCTGCTGATTTCAGAGGAATTGTAAGGTAGAGGATACCAGCTGCCATTGTAGCCCCCAGACATTGACCAATTATGTATGAAGCCGTTCGCAGAATGTCCAACTTCCGTGTGGCAAGAAAAGCCAGGGTGACTGCAGGATTCACTTGCGCTCCACTAATGTCTCCAAAACAGTGGCCAAGTCCCACAGCTGTGAATCCAGCAGCCAGAGCAGGCTGTAGCAGAAGAATCGAGCAATCCTGTGCTTGATTTGGTATTGAGGAACCTAACACTGCAGAAACGAATATCAGTGAGCCTAGTATCTCTGCCAGAACTGCACGCCAGAATCTGCGGCTCTTCAGCTCCTAAGAAAAGGGCAGAAAAAATAATGAGCAGATCAGGTTTTTGTTCTCTACTTTTCTCTTCAAATTTAATGGCTAAAGATTAAAAGTAATGCACAGTATGTGGGTAATTGAAAGATCAAAGGAATACTCAACCCAAACGTGATACTTTTTTTTATCTGTGTCTTGTCATGTTGGGGCCCAAGGGTAACCCTATTTCCCTTTATATTTAGATTTTACAAGAATGCCTCAAAACCCAAAACTCGTACCGCACTGTAATGTAATGTAGTTAAGTATTTCCCCCCTTGTGTTTACATCTGTTAACCCAGGCAATTAGAGAGAAGAGCAGAACAGGCAGGAGAAAGCTACTCATTTGTTCATTTATTAAAATAGTCATTTTTATTATAACTAGAACCACATAAGAGCAAATAAAATGTGGCATTACAAACCATACAACATTTAAGGGCTAGATGTGTATTTACAGTCTTCTTCATACCCATCCTGTTCAGCCACGACTCCAGTCACACCCCCATTACAGTCCACATTTTCCTTCTGCAGCAGAAAGGGGTGTTGTCAATTCTCAGCCCACCTGTATTCCTACAGGCCTGCTGGCCAAAATTTCTGACCCTTTATCTATACTAATTTTAACATGCAGTAAATAAAAAAAAAAATTGGTTCTAAGTATTTCTTTTCTAAGTTCTTATTTTTATGATAATACAGGGTGTCCCAAAAAGAATATCGGAGTTTCAAAGAGCTATATTTATTGAATGACACAAGCATATACAAAAGCTGTTATATTCACGTGTTTCCCACATTGTCTATAAATGTTCTATGTGCCCCCCACGAGTAACTGTAACAATATCGAGGCGGTATTCAAATTCCTGCCAAACTCTCGTTAACATATCAGGATTGACGCTCTGAATTGCAGCCATTATCTTCAACTTAATTTCGTCCAAAGTTGTAGGCATTGGTGGTTGGAACACTAATCCTTTGACGTATCCCCAAAGGAAAAAGTCACATGGAGTGATATCTGGGGATCTTGGAGGCCAATGGTGGAGTGACAAATCTTGATTCCCAGATCTTCCTATCCAATGTTGGGGATAGGTCTCATTTAGGCAATGGCACACTGGAAGAGACCAGTGAGGTGGTGCCCCATCCTGTTGAAAAATGAAATCGGCTGGTTCTTGATCTTCCAATTGAGGAAACAGTGAATGTTACAGCATTTGCAGGTACACAGCTCCTGTTACTATGGTTCCTTCAAAAAACTAAGAACCGTAAACTTTCGACTTTCGAAATCGCACAAAAAACATTAGTCTTGGGGGAGTCTCATTCATGTTCGATAACTGCATGAGGGTTTTCTTCACCCCAAATTTGTACATTATTACGATTTACCTTCCCACTAATGTGAAACGTGGCCCCATCATTGAAGATAATCAGGGAACAAAAATCTTCATTGGTCTCCAAATTTTGCTGGATGAAAGTTGAAAACTCAACTCGATGCATCTTATTCCCTCATCTAAGGGCCTGAACCAACTGCAGACGATATGATTTCATAACCAACTGGAATCGGCGAATTCTCCATACACTTGACTTTGGTATCTGTAACTCATGACTTGCTCGTCGAACTAATTTCGATGGGCTCCGAGTGAATGCAGTTTGCACTCGGGCGACATTCTCAGCAGAGGAGGAAGTTTGAGGTCATCCGGTGCTTTTACCTTTGCAGATACACCCAGTATCCCGAAATTGCCGGAACCATAGACCGATGTTATTGTCATTCGAAGGGTCAGTCCCATATTTTTGATGAAATGCCCGCTGCACAGTAACAACCAACTGAATTCTGGTGAAATCGCAAATGCAAAAAGCTTTTCTGTTGTGGCACAACCATAACTGCAAACGTAACTAATCGAAACAACACACTGTTAGCTTTTTGATAAGCACTAGCACCATCTACCAGCAACGAAATGAAACTAGATTAATTCCTCAAGATGCGACTAGGTTGCTCTGCAGTCTCCGATGAATGGGCGCCAAGCTACAGCTCTTTAAAACTCTGATGTTCTTTTTGGGGACACCCGGTATTATTAAACTATCCATATTGTACCCTGTATTGTTGGTAGTAATAGCTGAAGAAAATTGTTAATCACATTGTTTAGTGGAAAACGGAGACAACAAATGTATTGAAACAATAGGCATCAATAGGGTCAATGCTGAAGAACTGTAAACAATATCAAAACATCCATGGAAAAAGCTTGATGCTGAAAAACAGCAAGCAGAGTAATGTCCACGAAAAAAGCTCTAATTACTCATGTTGAAAACCCCATATCAGGTATCTAGACATCTAGTCTATCCTCGCAATGTGCCAAACATGAGTATTTTTGGTAAAATATTGTTTTAAAAAAAACCTTTCTTGAAATTACTCTTATGAATGAAAGTGGAACACACTAAAACGAGAACAAGCTCTTATATAGAAGACCCACCCTCTCCCCTCATTCATTGGTCAGAAGTCCTGCCCATTAACACCTTCTGCATTGTCTAATACCCACTTCTTATGATGTAAATATTACACAGCTTGGTCTGAGAGGCAAATGCAACTAGAGTTTAAAGAAAGGAGAGAGAAAGCATAATTAGGTGGAAAATATGCCTTGCGTGTATTTATATTTGACATACTTCGACAAACAGAATATCGATTTACCGCGACAGTTTCACAAACAGAGCATTAAAAACCTTGTGACTTAATGTCCAGTGAATGAGGACAGGGGCAGGTCTTTAAATTAGTAGATCAATTCCATTGAAATACACTCCTTCTGCAATATTTTACCATAAATACTAATTGCTTGTAGCATGCATCTGGATACCTGACATGTGGATTATGCCACATGAGTATCTTGAGATTTTTTTCATAGTTATTTTGATATTGCTGTTGTACAGCATTGGTCCCCACTGACACTTATTGTATAATTTTCTTACCTTTGTTCTTCAAATGAACATGATAGTAACCATTTTTTTTAGCCTTAACGACAAACAAAATAGGGGAAATAACAGAAAAAATCATAATTTTTGGGTGTGTTATTCCTTTAACAAATTGTGAATCTCTTCATTACACAATGGGTAACACTGCTGCCTCATACAGTGCATCCAGAAAGTATTCACAGCGCATCACTTTTTCCACATTTTCTTATGTTTCAGCCTTATTCCAAAATAAATTAAATTCATTTTTTCCTCAGAATTCTACACACAACACCCCATAATGACAACATGAAAAAAAGTTTACTTGAGGTTTTTGCAAATTTATTAAAAATAAAAAAAACTGAGAAATCACATGTACATAAGTATTCACAGCCTTTGCTCAATACTTTGTCGATGCACCTTTGGCAGCAATTACAGCCTCAAGTCTTGTTGAATATGATGCCACAAGCTTGGCACACCTATCCTTGGCCAGTTTCGCCCATTCCTCTCTGCAGCACCTCTCAAGCTCCATCAGGTTAGATGGGAAGCGTCAGTGCACAGCCATTTTAAGATCTCTCCAGAGATGTTCAATTGGATTCAAGTCTGGGCTCTGGCTGGGCCACTCAAGGACATTCACAGAGTTGTCCTGAAGCCACTCCTTTGATATCTTGGCTGTGTGCTTAGGGTCGTTGTCCTGCTGAAAGATGAACCGTCGCCCCAGTCTGAGGTCAAGAGCGCTCTGGAGCAGGTTTTCATCCAGGGTGTCTCTGTACATTGCTGCAGTCATCTTTCCCTTTATCCTGACTAGTGTCCCAGTTCCTGCCGCTGAAAAACATCCCCACAGCTTGATGCTGCCACCACCATGCTTCACTGTAGGAATGGTGCCAGGTTTCCTCCAAACGTGACGCCTGGCATTCACATCAATGAGTTCAATCTTTGTCTCATCACACCAGAGAATTTTCTTTCTCATGGTCTGAGAGTCCTTCAGGTGCCTTTTGGCAAACTCCAGGTGGGCTGCCATGTGCCTTTTACTAAGGAGTGGCTTCCATTTGGCCACTCAACCATACAGGCCTGATTGGTGGATTGCTGCAGAGATGGTTGTCCTTCTGGACGGTTCTCCTCTCTCCACAGAGGACCTCTGGAGCTATGATAGAGTGACTATCGGGTTCTTGGTCACCTCCCTGACTAAGGCCCTTCTCCCCCAATCATTCAGTTTAGATGGCCGGCCAGCTCTAGGAAGAGTCCTGGTGGTTTCGAACTTCTTCCACTTACGGATGATGGAGGCCTTCAAAGCAGCAGACATTTTTCTGTAACCTTCCCCAGATATGTGCCTCGAGACAATCCTGTCTCGGAGGTCTACAGATAATTCCTTTGACTTCATGCTTGGTTTGTGCTCTGACATGAACTGTCAACTGTGGGACCTTATATAGACAGGTGTGTGCCTTTCCAAATCATGTCCAGTCAACTGAATTTACCACAGGTGGACTCCAATTAAGCTGCAGAAACATCTCAAGGATGATCAGGGGAAACAGGATGCACCTGAGCTCAATTTCAAGCTTCATGGCAAAGGCTGTGAATACTTATGTACATGTGCTTTCTCAATTTTTTTATTTTTAATAAATTTGCAAAAACCTCAAGTACATTTTTTTCATGTTGTCATTATGGGGTGTTGTGTGTAGAATTCTGAGGAAAAAATGAATTTAATCCATTTTGGAATAAGGCTGTAACATAACAAAATATGGAAAAAGTGATGCGCTGTGAATACTTTCCGGATGCACTGTAAGTCCCAGAATACGCATTTTTCCCCAGCTTGGCCACTATCTGTGAAAATATGACACTTTCTTCTTGTGTAGACAAAAAGCAAAAATAAGGTGCAGAGTTGTGCCAAAAGCAATAGGACTTTCAATAAATAATCTTCATTAAAACCAGTGCCCAATGAGGTTAGGTTCAAAGCAGTTGAAAGCTATCCTATTTCTATTGTGCCAACATCCCAAGAGGAACCACAAACGGGAAATTTCTGCAAAGTTCTCAGTAACACACCTCAGCCATCAATATCAGGATCCAGGGACTTTTTCTAAATTATGAGCAGGTTATTTTCTGGCTCCAATAATGAGCTGCATATCATTATTGGGGTTTTCAACACAGAGGAATCTTTTAGTTACAGGGCCCCTAAACTGTGGAATGGTCTGCCAGCTACTATAAGAGATGCCCCTTTAGTCTCAGCTTTTAAATCCCGGCTGAAGACTCACTACTTCAGTTTAGCATACCCTGACTAGAGCTGCTGATTAACTGTACAGCATACATCTCTGTTGTTAATTAGCACTAAAACATAAGTAACATGATAGTTATAATTGGATACTAACCCTCACCTTTTCTGTTTCTCTTCTCGGTACTCAAATGTGGCACTTGGTGCCACGGCACACCTGCAAAGTTGTTTTGTCTGCCTAAGGTAAAGTCATCTCTGATGGAGGATTGCAGGAATCGTGGGGCAGAGGTGTCCTTTCATCGGATTGGCTGGCCCAGCACTGTTCAGCTGTGGAATGGCCAAATGGGGGAGGCAGCTTGATGGACTCTAAACAAATCCAAATCATATTATGGGATACCTTTTACTGTTAAATTCTGGTCCGTACTTGTAAAATTTGTATTTTTATACTGTATTGAGGATTACTTGTGTTCTGTTCTGTGTATTGTATTGTATTGAACCCCTTCTTTTTGACACCCACTGCACGCCCAACCTACCTGGAAAGAGGTCTCTCTTTGAGAGTTTTCCCTTGTCTCTTAGAGAGTCAAGGCTGGGGGGGATGTCAAAAGGCAAGGCCTGTTAAAGCCCATTGCGGCACTTTTTGTGTGATTTTGGGCTATACACAAATAAATTGTATTGTATTGTATTGTATTGTATTCCTTTTTATTGAGCGATGATGCAGCCATTAAAAATAATTAGCATGCGCTTTCTCTAACATGTTGGAAAGTCCATGAAACACAAAGAACAAAGGTAAATTGTACTACTGGATAAGAGATGGTGCCCATTTTGTATTATTTGATAAATATTTTTCATCCAGTCAGCTGCTGTTTGTTTACGAATGAGGTTGAGTTTGATGCTGGAGGGTCTCAAACAAATTTCTCACCCAAAAGTGGGTCGTATCTTAAAAATGTTTGGGAGCTACTGCCCTAGTTAACCTCCTTCACCCTTATACACTAGATGTCATTTTAACTCTGTTTGGTATCAGCTTAAGGTGCCTATTGGAGTTCTTTATATTCTTTATGTTTACATTTGTTTGATGAACTCCAACACAAAGACAGAGGTTCACAAGGTCAGTCTTGGTCATAACGACAAGCCAATATGCCTTGTGAACTGGCAACTTGTCCAAGAATGTAAAGATGGACCGCAATCCAGCAATACCGTATAATTGAATTAATTGCTATTGTATTGAAGCTGAGATCCAGCAGTTTAATTTCAGTCAGGTAAAACCTTTCTGTTTTGCAGCCTGTGCTATCAGACGATGCTTTAAAGGGCAAACAGAACTGTGGAATCAAATCAGATACACAATTTAAACTAAAAATGAGCACCCGATACAGGGGTTTTAAAATTTTTAAAGCTTGTGTACTCACAAAAAGAGGCTCAGAATAACGGTGCACACATTCAATAATGGATAGATAGAGTGAGAGTAAAAAAAAAGACAAAACATAAAAATAAGAAACACAGGATGTTGGATTATAAAGCAACCTCTCTGTGTTGAATATAAACATGGCAAAAGTTGAATAAATGTTTTAGTTGTTTAATGAATTTACGGGGCATCATCTGGAATAGTGTAGAGCATGCAGTTATAGTCTATGTATTACAAGAAGGACATAACAATACTAGAAAACGTACTGAAGTTACTCCAGCACGAGGAGCAAGAGTCGTAAAGAAAGTTAAGGAGTTGAACCTCTTTACTTTATGAAAACAGAGATTAAGATTAAAAGACTTGATACAGTGTTATGATAAAATATTTAGCCATCATTTCTTTCTCACATTTAATGTTTTTGTTTTTGAGTCATAAATAATTTTACAGTGACCCTCACAATAAGAAAACAGTAAAAAATAAATAGAAAATGTTTACCATATTCATCCTCGGATTAGCATGTTTATAACAGTCTTTGGAAACTGTAATAGTTATTAGTTAGTAATTATTTTCAAGCTTCATTTGTAATTGATTCTTGAAAAATTGATATAGCTGTGTCGAGACAGTTGGGGAACATTGAAGAAGTTCAGATTTTTCACAACTGATATTAAAGGAATTAAGGACAAGACTTTTCCATTTTAAATCATTGCAGTGTTGCTCTGGCTGTGCACTTTGGATTGATGTTTAAGAACAAATATTTACTTGTGTGCAAAGTTTCTGAAATGATGAGAGTCAACAAGGGAATCTTCACTGACACTCTTCCATAACGGCTGAGCCGTGGAATGCTGAGCATCACCTTTCTTAATTAGTTCCCTTATTGTATGGTAGCTACCTTTAGAGGCCTTGCCAGTTCTAGTCACAATGACAGAGTTTTGTTTTTCCAATTGTCCGCTATAGACCTTAACTTGTAACTTTTTTTGGTAGTACGAGGGATGTTCAAAAACTTCCTTCCTCTTTTTCTCTTCCCTGTAAGCTCTATCCTTAGCATCCTTCTCCCGATATACTCAGCATCTCTCCTCTGCACATGTCCAAACCAACGCAATCTCGCCTCTCTGACTTTGTCTCCCAACCATCCAACTTGAGCTGACCCTCTAATGTTCTCATTTCTAATCCTATCCATCCTCGTCACACCCAATGCAAATCTTAGCATCTTTAACTCTGCCACCTCCAGCTCTGTCTCCTGCTTTCTGGTCAGTGCCACCATCTCCAACCCATATAACATAGCTGGTCTCACTACCGTCCTATAGACCTTCCCTTTCATTCTTGCTGATACCCATCTGTCACAAATCACTCCTGACACCCTTCGCCACCCATTCCACCCTGGCTGCACTCTCTTTTTCATCTCTCTTCCACAAACCCCATTACTCTGTACTGTTGATCCCAAGTATTTAAACTCATCCACTTTCGCCAACTCTACTCCCTGCATCCTCACCATTCCACTGACCTCCCTCTCATTTATACACATGTATTCTGTCTTGTTCCTACTGACCTTCATTCCTCTCCTCTCCAGAGCATATCTCCATCTCTCCAGGGTCTCCTCAATCTGCTCCTTACTATCACTACAGATAACAATGTTATCAGCAAACATCATAGTCCACAGGGACTCCTGTCTAATCTCGTCTGTCAACCTGTCCATCACCATTGCAAATAAGAAAGGGCTCAGAGCCGATCCCTGATGTAATCCCACCTCCAACTTGAATGCATCCGTCACTCCTACTGCAGACCTCACCACTGTCACACTTCCCTCGTACATATCCTGTACAATTCTTACGTACTTTTCTGCCACTCCCGACTTCCTCATACAATACCACAGCTCCTCTCGAGGCACCCTGTCATATGTTTTCTCCATGTCCACAAAGACGCAATGCAACTCCTTCTGGCCTTCTCCAGCAACATCCTCAGAGCAAACATTGCATCTGTGGTGCTCTTTCTTGGCATGAAACCATACTGCTTCTCACTAATCATCACCTCACTTCTTAACCTAGCCTCCACTACACTGTCCCATAACTTCATGCTGTGGCTCATCAATTTTATTCTCCTGTAGTTACTGCAGTCTTGCACATCCCCCTTTTTCCTAAATATCGGCACCAGTACACTTCTTCTCCACTCCTCAGGCATCCTCTCACTTTCCAAGATTCCATTAAACAATCTGGTTAAAAACTCCACTGCCATCTCTCCTAAACACCTCCATGCTTCCATAGGTATGTCATCTGGACTAACGGCCTTTCCATTTTTCATCCTCTTCATAGCTGTCCTTACTTCCTCCTTGCTAATCCATTGCATTTCCTAATTCACAATCTCCACATTATTCAACCTCTTCTCTCTCTTGTTCTCTTCATTCATCAAAGTACTCTTTCCATCTGCTCAACACACTCTCCTCACTTGTGAGTACGTTTCCATCTTTATCCTTTATCACCTTAACCTGCTGCACATCTTTCCCAGCTCACTCCCTCTGTCTAGCCAATCGGTACAGGTCCTTTTCTCCCTCCTCAGTGTCCAACCTCTCATACGTCTTCATACGTCATCATACGTCTTTTCCTTACTACATCCGCTGTAGTTTCCCAGCTGTCTGGTAACTCTTCACTGCCACCCAGTGCCTGTCTCACCTCCTCCGTAAAAGTCTGAGTATAAATAGTCAATTTAAATTCAGGCAGAGCTGCACTGACTTTGCTGGATACTAAGCCAAAGGAAAAACACGAGAACTGTCAAACAACCTGCGAGAAAAGGTTGTTGATTTGCATAAATCAGTAAAAGGATGTAAAAAGATATCCAGAAATCTGAAAATACCTGTCAGTAGTGTTCAAACTCTGATAAACAATGATAAAAAGTGTGGAAGTTTAGGGGTTCTGTTGTTAGCAGGCCACGGTCAGGTAGACCAACTGAGATTTAAGCCACATCATTTGTTGAAATGCCAAGAAAATCCCACAAGACATTTCAGTTGAGATATAGGCTTCTCTACAAACAAGTGGTGTTGCTGCATCAAGATGCACAATAAAGAGGTACTTGAACAAAAATGGGCTGCACATTCGAGTTGCAAGACAAAGTCTTTACTGTGCCAACTCCACAAAACAGCCTACTTACAATTTGCCAAACAGCATCTAGGCAAGCCTCAAACCTTCTGAAAAAAAGTAATTTGGAATGATAAGACCAAAATTGAACTTTATGGATGCAACCATAAACATTATGCTTGGAGAGGACGCAACAAAGCCCATAATGAAAAGTACGCCATCCCTACTCTGAAGCGTGGAGGTAGATCTTTGATATTCTAGGAGTGTGTGAGCTACAGATAACTTAGTGAAAATTGATGGCAATGCAGCATGTTACCGGAAAATATTAGAGGACAATTTGCATTCATCTGCACATGGGATACGGTTGGATCTTCTAACATGACAATGATCCAAAACAGAAGGTCAAATTGACCCTTCAATGACTTCAGCAGAGAAGGTAATGGAGAGGCCATCACAGTCTCTTGACCTCAATATCATTAAGCCACTCTGGGCAGATCTCAAACGTGCGGTTCACACAAGACAATGGGACCTAGAAGCTTTTTTTTGCTAAGGAGAATGGGCAGCTCAACCACCTGAGAAAATAAAGAGAGTCATCCACAACTATCACAAAAGACTGCACACTGTCACTGATGCTAAAGGGGGCAATGAACAGTAATAAGAACTAAGGGTATGCAAACTTTTGAACAGGGACCATCTCATTCATTTTCTTATTACTATGTTTTGGTTAATGGTTGTGCTGTTCTGTGATGCCTTATAGTTTTTGGATTCCATTAGAAGTAAATTAAATGTATTTTGCCTGATCAGTCATCTTTTTCTTAAAGTATGGCACACATTTTACAAATTCTACCAGGGTATGCAAACTTGTGAGCACAACTGTATATGTTGAATAAAATCTTATCATTAAATATGTTGATCACGTCTCTGTGGTGAAACACTCTTCTTTCAACAACATTGTTAATTTCTCCAGTAATGGTCAGATCTTAATTTGTGTGTATTTAGTGTGTTGTTGACTGAGGAAACACTCTGGTCACAGTGGAAGTGTTGGGGCAGTAGCCTGGTCGCTCCTTTAATCTTTGCCATGACGAAACAGCTTAAACAGGTACTTGATGGGGCATAGAATAATAACAGAATATAAAATAATAAACCAAAGGCTCTATAGAGTGGTCAGTACTCGGGTGGAAGCTCCATTCTGTGGTCTACTCGCCCCACAATGAGATCAACCCATTCCAGGAGCGACTCGGCTTTATAACGGGTGGAGTTGGTAGCCCTCAGTGGACGTTTTATCAGGTCTTTGGGGGAAAAAGGAGATGATACCATCAGCGACAGTGCCCCCTCATGGTATCTCATATCTCCAATGAGCCTGGAAGGCAAACCTCAGACTCTCATGCGTGACAAATGGAATAACATATTAACATCTTTTTAGTCTCTTTTTCAAGTTCAAAGCAAGAATGATGTAATTTGCAATAGTAGCAAACTGAATTCCATTTGCAATGGAAAACTTTTTTTGTGGTGATCAGAAGTGGACGATCTTGCATTTTCATCAACTATATTGCTATTCTGGCTTGCAAATTGCATTTGCATGACAAATGAATTACTTTTTACTTTAGATATTTTGCTTACGTATTTCCCACAGAGGTTTTGCAGATTTATATAGAGATGTGATAATTTCAACAAAAATATAATTTTTTGTCGAGTAAAATTCAAGCAAATTTTCTGCCAGTACAACTGCATATTACATGTTTAATAGTGTTCAACAGAGTAAGTCAAGCTTCAGAAATAACAAGGGTGTTATAATGTCTACAAATTATTGTTGTTAAAGAAGTAATCAATTTGCACTGAAGACATTGATTTGACTGTGATTGAGGACCTCTGATCTAAACAATACAACTTATTAATAATACAAGGATTTCAGAAGATGGATATATGTGCAAATATAAAAAAACAATTATCGACTAACAAAGTGACATGTAACAAAATCAAATATTTTTCCCAAGAAAACATTGTCTGGCTTTAAAATGTCGTTGAAAGATTTCAGGCGTGTTAGCTGTCAGGCAGGAAGGTTAGTACGCCATTGGCATTAATTTAGGTGTCACTAAGATGAGTTATTGAAAGTGCAGTAGTTATCATTATTTCCTTCAAATTATATCTCTGCGAAAGAATGTGCTTGTCTGTGTGTGTGTGTGTGTGTGTGATCAAACAAACAGCTCGGAAATTCACTGTGACACTCAGGTAGCCCTTGTAAAAAAAGAACAGATGTTAATCTTGTTGGCAATTGAAAAGACCTTTAATCTTTGCACGCAGTGCATACTCAGGAGTTTTGGAGTCAGTCCAGAGTTTCGCATATTCATATCTTTTTTTTTTTGAAAACATGAAACAATACTTCAGATGAGTGCATAGTACACCTTGACTTATACTCAGCACATCTTACTATGCAACCTAACATCCTATTAACTTTCCCGATCAATGACAAGTCCACAATAACTGTAACTATAATATAATAACTAACTAGTCAATCCACCATTGTTTAATTACATATAATATTTTTACTTCTTAAGAATAACAATTCACATTTGTCCACATTAAAGTTCGTCTGGCCACATGCATTGAAATTCTATCCAAGTCTATCAATAAAGATTCCACTGAGCAGCCATTTCACGTAGTTTAGCATCATCTGCATACTTAACTGGCATGTTATTTATAATTTTATCATAATCAGTTACTGTAAATGAATTGAAAAAGAGCAGTGTTCGCAACACTGGCCCCTTATTAACATAGCTACTAAAAATTTGGAAGATGTTCTTCACACAATAACAATTTGCTTAATTTTTATCAGCCAATTGTTCACCCATATTTGCACGACACCTTGGATTCCACCTTCATTTAGTGAAGTGCTACCTTCTCAAATCTCTGTGCAACTCAATATCAATGACGTTTCCATGTGAACCTCCGATAAAACGCTTTTGCTGCTTCCTCATAGAATGCTAACATATTAATTAAGGATAATCTCCTAAGTCTAAACCCTTGCTTACTGTTCACCAATACCTCCATAGTGATAGGAGTTTCTTGATCCTTTAATAAGGCTAAAGTGATGCCAATTAAAAATGTTGCCTGCCTCTCTAGTCAGTTGAAATCACCTTCATATATTTGTTATTTTGCATGTTTTTTAGAAGGGCAATTAAGAAAGATATAATAGAACTAGAAGTTGGGAAATGTATGTTTGTTAAATGTAATTTAAGGTGTTTTTCACAAGACAGTGCTAGTGAGAAGTCAAGGAAAATGACACCTTTTATTGGCTAACTAAAAAGATTACAATATGCAATATTTCGAGGCAACTCAGCCCCTTCTTCAGGCAAGATGTAAGGGCAGTGCTGGAATTAGATTGTGATCAATAACTGAATATCTTCAGAATTCTTAGCCATAACTCAAATTTTATCTCTAGGAATGTCTATTTTCACTACCCAGGTCTACAAAAACAATCTCATGCTTTTCTGTAACCACAGAAAGTGGAAACATGCAAATATATAAAATCGTAAAGACGGACTGAATGGTGCAAAAGCAAAGTTAAGGAATAGAAAAAAATGTAAAAGCTCAAAAGTTGATCTTTGATGGCTCGTGAGACATCCCAGAGATTCTCTCGTATGTTTCATTTAGGAATCAACTTCGTTACAGCTCTTTCTTCTAGAATTCCTTAGGAAAAATAGCTTTAGATAAAAAGGAGACACGAGATACAAGGAGTCAAAGCTGAGAATTTGGTATGAAATGCAGGTTAGACTTTGGGAGTTCTCTTTCTAGTCTTGTTTTCGTCTCTTTCAAGACTTCACAATTTTTACATATTATTGGACTGACGCTATTATCCAAGGTGACTTACAACATTTGAGACACTAAAGATTACATCTCTTTTTCTAATTGGAGCACAGGCAGATGAAGTGACTTTTTCATGGTTACATGGTGTCAGTAGAGGGATTTGAACTTTCAGACTCACGATTTGAGGTCCAAAGTCTTAACCATTATGCCACACTACCTGTCTTGTTAGACCAGGGGTCCTCAATTACGGTCCTGTAGGGCCGCAGTGGCTGCAGGTTTTTGCTCCAACCCAATTGCTTAATAAGAAGCACTTATTGCTCAAGTAACACTTCTGCGTCACTTTAGTGGTCTCGCTCGTTAAGATTTTGAACCCTTGTTACTTATTTTAGTCTTAAACAGCTGTATTCTCGGTTTTTAATTGCTTCTAATTAGCAATAAGATGCAAACGACAAAAGAGACCAGCATTTCTCTATTTAGCTTGTTACCATTTATACCTGTGAGTATTTATCATGCACTGTTGGGTTTAATTAAATATTTGGAAGGAAAGTGAAGAGAAAAAAGTGAAGGACTGAGAATTAGTCCTCCGTTTTGGATGATATCCTTAGAAAGGGGAAGAACATCCAGGATCTGAGAATTATCTGACATAGCAGCGTTAAAGCACTAACAAGCCATGAAATTAAATTATTGGCAAGAATTGCTTTCTAATTAAGCAACCGAGTTAGAACAAAAACCTGCAGCCACTGCGGCCCTCCAGGACTGTGATTGAGGACCCCTGTGTTAGAGTGAGTATGATCTAATTGGTGATCAGCAACATAAATTAGAGCAACTAATAGTATTAATCAGAAGCAATGACTACAGCTTTGTAATTTATAGTAAACAGTTTTATTATCACAAACAACTGTTTGTACATTTCACCATATATTACTGAGCACATAATGTAGTACCAAGGTGTTGTACTGTGTTAGCCATTTTGGATGTAGTGAGAAGTCAAACAAAATTAGACCTTTTATAGCCAATACAAGGTGTCATTTTGCAGCACCTCTCATTCCTGAGCATACAATGCAAATAATTTGAAACTGCAAAAAAAAAAGACACTTCTTGAAAAATCAGAACCCACTGTGCGACTTTACTGAGGTCTCTGCTGAAACTGAAGAGGAGACCCTTGTGAGAATTCCGAGGTATTTTTCTTCAGGAGAAAAATCCGAGTAGCAGGAGACAAAGGAAAATGTCCCCATTTTTTTTCTTTCTGATCTCAATGACTCCAAAAATATATTAAGGAGATTTCATGTTTGATTTTTAACTCCTATGAGAAATAATGTACTACTTAGAGTCTCAGAGTACATTGTATGATGTTTATGGGAGATGCCTGTGAGGGTTAAATGAGGATTTGTGTTGAAATCATCATTACCTAGCATATAAGAAATTCCTGACAATTCAAAGACTCCTAAATTAAGTCAGTGTTAATACTCACATAACTGCATAGGAGGGGTGCATTATGAGGGAATTGATGGCTTCATCTTTTTAACTTTTCTGCAGACTCCACAATGGTGCCAAAGCAGATAGCCCTTTCAATACCCAAATCGGTACCTGATTTCCTGGCCAGGTTTTTCTCCTCGGGTTAAAGGATTGCTAAATTCTCAAGTCGTCATCAAATTCACTTTCCTTTATGGCAAACATAATGAATTCATATACGACTAACCCACTGCTCAAGAAAACCTGACAAGCATTTTTAAAAAAAGCAACTGTCGTTCAGATGATGCTTCAGCACTGACTCACAGAGGTCCAAATCAAACTGTGATGGGCAACAAACACTTGTGATCCACTGATGATTTACTATATGAGGTAAATTAGACCATTCATTACAATCCTTTTAATGATTAAACATTAAGTATTTGCTTAAATGAAACGAACAGTGTGTATTCAAACATATTTAAGGCATTACCTCTTCTAATTTCTAAATCAGAGCAGTGCTCTTTACTGTCCCAAGGTTTTTGCGGTAACAAGGACCCATAAAAATCACACTTGAACATTTACCTCCCACAAACATCACAAAAGCTTATCACATACCTCCTAAAAGCCACGTTTATCCAATTTCAACAGTAACCATCTGTAGCTGAGCTGGATATCATAAAAGCAGAATAATGTATTCTTTCACAAAACAAAAAAACACATTGGTCCATCCATTTTTCAAAATCACTTATTCCAATGCAGGGTTTTGTGTTCAAAAAGAGACCAAGCAACTGAAAACACTGATGTCCGACTCAGATAAAGTTGTTATGTTACAAAGTGTGCCTTTACAGAAATTTGTCACCCAGCCCTCCATCAGATTTGCACTTTGAATGGGATGAAGTAAAGCTTACCTCCTTCAATGGCATGTTATCCTGTCGTGTGCTTCAGTTTGTAAAGCTGTGATATTCAGCTGTAGTCTGCACTCTCCTCAAGTATCTTCAGGGGGTCCGGATGCCGTGGCGCTGACGATAGGTGCCCCCTCCTGCTCATAAAGGCAGATGACTTGGTTTAGGTGACTGGCATTCACTGCAGATGTCTGTCCAAAGCCTTTGAGTGACTGCAATGAACTGACAATCAGGCAAAGGTTTTCTTTAATTAGCTTTAAACATTGACAGTGTTACCAGAATATTCTTTTATTGGCACTCCCACCTATGAAGTACAAAGAGTGTTAAAATGCTTACCTTACCTGATGCTTTGATTCCTTGTGCTTATTATTAGTAAAATAAATTCATCAACGCTCCGAGTTAAAGGCGACGTCAGTCTTGTTACATCAGTTTAGGCAGAACTTTTTTGATGAGTTTATATATATATATTAAATAATTAAAAATCTTCAAAATGCTCAGTGCCATAAAGTCTTCTGCTGTACTGTTAGCTTGAGCATCAAACTAATTTTATTACTGAATATTTGTCTAGTTTTTTTTTAATATTTGGAATTTTGTACATTCCTGTTTTTTCTGATATTCATTTATTAAATAATTATAATAACTGTGATATTAGAAAATCAAAATCACTAAATGTTTCATTGTAGAATAGATTGCAGCTTACCTGCTGAAATCCACAAGAGGAGAACGAACTGAAGGAAGCTGCTGCTGCACAGCATCACTCAGTGGGGTTCTGCAGGTACTCGAGGATTGTTTTTGTCAAAAGGACTCCATCCTCATTAATGAAGCAGAGCGTGGCCTTGCTGTCAAGGAGCTGGACTGCAGACGCCAAGGCTGCCGATTCAACACTGGCTCACTGTGTGACGCTCTGCAAGTAAGTCCAGCTGTCATTGCTAGAATTATGGAAAGTATAGAATATATATATATATATATATATTTCTCCACATCGAGAGGAGTCAGAAGAGGTGGCTTGGGCATCTGTTCAGGATGCCTCCTGGTGAGGTGTTCCGGGCACGTCTAACCAGGAGGAGCCCCCGGGGAAGACCCAGGACACGCTGGAGGGACTATGTCTCTCGGTTGGCCTGGGAACGCCTTGGAATTCCCACTGAAGAGCGAGAAGAAGTGGCCGGGGAGAGGGAAGTCTGGGCATCTCTGCTCAAGCAGCTGCCCCCGCAACCCGATCTCGGATAAGCGGAAGAGGATGGATGGATGGATGGATGGATATATATTGTGAATGATAGAGGCACTGTCGACCCCTTGAACCCTCAGACCAGACGTCAGACACCAGATAAAAGTCCAATATGACTTTATTTTATAATAATAATGTGCACCAAGCACTCTACACTCCACTATACTCATATAATACACAATAAACCAATACAATAATCAATCCTCCACTCCCAGACGCGTTGCCACCATTCCACCCAGCTCAACTCAATGCTCTGGTGTTTCGCTGTCCTTGACCTGGAAGCGTTTCACCCTCTCTGTCCATGTGACCTGAAATACTTCCGGGTCAGATAAAAAATCCTTCTTTTCTTCACTCAGGAAGCACATCGTTCCCTTTGTCCACGTGACTCTGATGTACTTCCTGGGCGTAAGGCAAATAGTCTCTGTGCCTCCGGGCAGTGTCCTCTAGCGGGCTCCAGGGCTGAGAATAAAAACTACATTGTCCAGTATTCCCTGCTGGCATTTGGGGCACCTCCATGCTGCAGGAAGGGCTCCACCTGGCTACCTGGGGGTGTTGGCCGGGATGACATGCCGGCCATATCCCACAATATATATATATATATATATATATATATATATATATATATATATATATATATATAAAATTATAGGAGCTATTGTATGTTTAAGCTGCTTTAGATATAAATTAAAATTATGCAGATGCTGTTGTTTCTGTAAGTATGTTTTATGTTTAAAAAGAAATAGTATTATACTGTTTTGGATGATAGGGAGATCCTGTCATGTGCCTAGTACTGCCAGAATAGACTCCAGTTTCCATAATCCTATAATTAGAATAAACAATTTAGATAAATGGTAACAATCACAGCATTTCAGGTGCACTGAAGATTGGACACATTTATAATGTGTATAATGTTCGACAAAAACATTTACAGTCGACCCTTGATATACGACCGGCTTGACATGCGAACAACTTGATTTACGACCAAAATTTTTATTTTGATTTACGACCAACATCTTGCGTTACGACCTGAATGCGGTCACGTGTATCCGCTTGCGCGATTGTAAACAAACAGAAACATTCCTATTAATGCGGCACTCATTCAATAAAATGTCAGGTTTGTAAACTCTCTTGGGACCTCCCCCAACTAGAAGACATGCCAAAGTCCAAACTCCGTATGGAAGACTGTTTATCTGTTGCTGGGGCAAAAGCCGGCTTAAAGCTGTGCTGAGTCTCTCAGCCAAAGCAAACAGAAAAGATATCGATGGGTGATATGCATGTGATATCCCTGCCCGGCAATGGACAAGCAAGCTTCCACAGTCGCGGCAATCGCGCTTCAGGACGCACTTCAGCATGTCGTTCCCATTGAGTGGGGAGTTGGGGGGGTCTCAGAAGAGTTCAGAAACAGTTCCTTGTATCACCGCAAGGAAATGCTGAGAAAAATTCTCGTCACAATAACTTGTAGGCAGGAGGAGATTAAAATTAACGCAAAAGAAGCTATTGAAATGATTGCAAATGCCTGAGCGCAAGTTAAAGAAAGCCTTTAAAAAGCCTTCAGTTTCATTATCATCCTCCTCCCTTCCTGCAGCCCAAAGATGTCAAATTAAATGGTGAGTACAGTATGAAATTGTTGTTTCTGGTAGGCTAGGCACTTTTTATTACTTTTTGGTTAGTACATTAGAAAAATTATTGGTGTTTTGGTAAATTATGCACATTATACAACCCTTTTTTATTATGGAAAGGTTAAGTAAGTGTTGCAGTGGGAGGTTCGGAACGCATTATGGGTATTTCTATTATTTCTTATGGGAAAAATAGTCTTGACTTACAACCAACTTGAGTTACAACCAGCCCTCGCGAACGAATTGAGTTCGTAAGTCAAGGGTCCACTGTATTTCTATAGCACATTTTCATACAAATGATGTAGCTCAAAGTGCTTTACAAGATGAATAAAGAAAAAAGAAACATATAAAAATAAGATTAGGCAATACTAAGTAACAAAGAATAAAGTAAGGTCTGATGGCCAGGAGCACAGTAAAAACAAAATCTGCAGGGGTTCCGAGGCCACGAAACAACCCAACCCACCTGGTTTTCAGGTTTCATATGGAAGAATTGCACGATGTTGGTCATGTGGACCCCTGGCCTTCAATCCATCAATGTAGGGACATCATGGTGCTTTGATCAGGTGGTGGTGGCACGGATCGCCACCACAGAAAACCAGAAAAAGAACAGCAGAGAAAGTAGGGGTTAGTATGGATTGCGGGGCCTTGATGAAAATAATGATTCAATACTTATATAGAGTATCAGGGTTACACTAAAATAAAGCTATGAGAAAGCCATGTTAAAATAATGGGTTTTTAGCAGTTTTTTAAATTCTCCACTATATTAGCTTGGCGAATTTCTATCGGTAAGCTATTCCAGTATTTTAGGTGCATAACAGCATAAGGCCGTCTCACCATTTCTTTTAAGTTTAGCTCTTGGAATTCTAAGCAAACACTCATTTGAGGATCTAAGGTTACGATTTGGATTGTAAGGTGAAAGGCATTCTGAAATATAGGATGGAGCATATTATTTAAGGCTTTGTGAACCATAAGCAGTATTTTAAAGTCAATTCTAAATGGCATGGGTAACCAATGTAGTGAAAATTCGGTATATTATCTGTCAGCCTTATTAGAATGATAACATAAATGAACCGATAGCCTTTTGGGTGTTCAGGTTTTTAGGTGTAAATGTAATCCCACCTGAATTGATCTTTCCGGGCTCGGGATGAATTGAGGTTGGCTTGTCTGCACCTGTGGCCTCTTTAAAGCCCTGGTTTGTCTTTGATTATTTTATTCAGAGTAAATACATTTACATACATTAATGTTTTATGAAGAAAATTAGGACGAATTGCCCTCAGAAAAAAAATCCATTTGCTTCTTCTTGCATCTGCTCTGTCCTTGTCAGGGTCTCGAGAAACTATCCTCAACACTTAATGGTGCAAGAGTGAGAGAACACCAATTCATCACACTCATTCTTACTGGGCCAATTTAAAGTAATTAGTTTCAAATCTACCAAAATGTAGGGAAATTTGTACAAATCCAGAGGACTGGAGAGAAAACATGTAAGCTCAGCACTGAGGACAAAGCACAAAAAATGTTGATTTCAGAAGAGCGATAGAAGGAAGTAGTTTGGTCAACTGTATACCTAGGAAGTCAGTTGTCCAGTTGTTCCTCATTGCCAAGTTCTAAGTGTCAAGATGGATGGTATGTTTAAATCTTTGTTCTTCACAGCACTTAAAATACAGTAATCAGGGCTCTGGAAGTGACCACTAACTTCATCATGAAGAAAAAACTAGAAAAGGTGAGCATTTTAACACTGAAAGTTACAGTATGTAGCAAAGTAAAACAGTGTGGTTACTCACAGAGAGTCAGCTTTACTTCTTGACCCCAGGTTGTTCTTCTAATGTCCATTTGCGTTTTCTCCCACAGCCCCCAGAAACATGAAGGATTTGGAAACCAAGTTCATTGATTTTAACCTTGTAAATGAACATTCTGGTGCCTACAGCAGTGGTTTCCAAATTTTGTTCTCATGGACCCCTGAGATTGCAGGCCTTGGTACCACCCAGCTTCACAATCAATGAGTCATTGTGCCTCTGGCTGATCTCACTGTTTGTTTAGCTGGACGTTTTTCTTCTCTTTTTCTGTGTTTCATAAAGAGCAGTAGTGTAAGATTTACATTTATAAGAAATGTTTAAATATTTGTACTTTAACATAGTTGTGAGTTTGTAACTTTCTTCAGCCATTTTCCTATTAATTCATGGTTTTCCGTGGAGTTTGCTCACTTAATTACACTTTAATAACATGATTTGTAGTATTATGAACTTGGCAGATGGCCCACAAAAATTAGGACCTTAGTGAAAACTTCACAAAACAACATAATTACATAACAACCTGTTCATGTCTTGATGATTTATTATTCAAACACTACGAAGGCTCTGTAACTAACTTAACCCTCTAATGTGCTTTTTTGCCTTTGGGATTGATAAGATAATGAAATATCGAGTCTCTTTGTAAGTTCAAATTTCTGCATTTTTACAAACCCTAATCTCATTTCATGTCAGGGGTCTATTGTGACTGACTGAGTGCAAAGCAGGAAGCAGCTTGGATGACCATTGAGGAAGACCATCTCTCTGTGCGCTGATGTAAACTTGCAGCCACTCGGTCAAGTGTCCTAAGTTATTTGGGTGTGTGAGGAAGGAGTCCTTCAGTCCAGAATTATATCTTTTCAAACTCTGTCTTTTGAATTTTACATTCAAACATAATTTGAAAACCTAATTGTTGTTCAGTGCATTTAAAAAAGAATATCATTTAGTGCCTTTTATTTCATTGCAGTATTTTTGATATAATAAAAATTACATTACAGCATTTTGTCATTACCGCTATTAAGTAAGCATATTAATATAGCTGGGCATATAAGGTAAACATAAACAGTTCTATCATGATATGGCACATCAGTAAACAGCACACATAGGTATGAGAAGGGAACATGTCGTAGTAGTTTGTTTCTTAATTTCAGTGCGCCATGGTGAAACAGTGGTTCGCACTTCTGCTTCATGGATCTAGCATCCTGAATTAGGATCCTGTCCCAGGTTGTTGTTCTACATTGTCCTGCACTGGATTTCCTTGCCTTTGGCAATGCTGGCAGTTGACTAAATAATTCGGTAAGGCTCTTACTTTATTTACCCTACCATTTTGTCTTGTAGGAGGGGGTCTCTGGCCATTAGACTATTATTAAGATAACTAAAGCACACTCATTTTAAGAAGGTGAATAATACAGTTTATTTATAAACACAAGGATTATAGAAATATGACAATTGCATATATATATACTAGCCATGTGCGCCCAACTACGTTGCGCGTGTTAAAGTTGTCTGTGAAGGGCTCCCTGTTTAAATGCGGCAGCCAGTCGTGAACTGGGCCCTTCGTCACACAGCATTATAATTTTTTATAAGGGAAACAAAATTACAAAAGAAAACCCTCGGACATTGATTTGATAGGAACGGCCTACTCGGAATCACTGTCTGAATAGTAATTATGTGGTGGTGTAGGAGCATTTCTGCTTCTCTCCGTTCACAGTCCGTCTCGTTTTCACGACGCTGTTGTTTCCTCTCATGATCTCTTCTCAACCTTTCTCCAATCTCACAGGTTGCTTTGTGGCAATCCAAAGAGTAAGGCAATATACACGGAGCAATGGTTATAAAAGGGGGACACATAGGTATCCAGGCTCTTTAAAGCATAAATAGGGATCACTTCACTGACATGTGAGCAAGCCAGGGTACAACTGTGAGACGCACAGCACTCACCGGCTACAACGTAACAATAATAATAATAATAATAATAATAATAATAATAATTTCTGGAACGTGCTGTTACGTTGTTATTAATTTTACCCACTGTCTTTCTTTCATTCATATGTTACGTAGGCACATACCTTTTATCTTCTGCAATCTCATTCTCTAACCAGGCCTCAGGAGCTAACCAGCATAACACTGTCCACCACCCCTTTCGTTATTCCGGCACATTGTTGACGAGTAACAACAACGTACTAAACTGGATGGTGGTCTACGCATGCGTGGAATTCGCGGACAAACAAAGATCAAGATCCAAATGAAGATTATATATAAAGATATATATATATACTGTACACACATATATATATATATATATATATATATATATCCATCCATCCATCCATTTTCCAACCCGCTGAATCCGAACACAGGGTCACGGGGGTCTGCTGGAGCCAATCCCAGCCAACACAGGGCACAAGGCAGGAAACAATCCTGAGCAGGGTGCCAACCCACCGCAGGACATATATATATATATATATATATATATATATATACGAGGTGAGATCCAAAAGTTCCCGGAATGCATTTATTCTGCAGCCAGAAGGGTTTGGTTATATCAATCACCACTAGATAGCAGTTCAAGTTGTTCTTGAGAGCTGTTATCATGTGTTAAAACATCAGCGCAGTTGTTTTTCAAGTCTCAGTTCTCGTTTAAACTTCGGTTGTGTCTGTGAAGGGTTGTTCGTGAAAATGAGTGATTTGAAAGAGCAAAGAGTGTGTGTTAAATTCTGTTTTAAACTGGGAAAAACAGCAAAAGAAAGCCATGAAATGCTGCAACAAGCATTCTACAGGGATGTTCTAAGGCGTTTGCGAAATCGAATTCACCGAACACGTCATCAGACGTGGACTGACAAGTTATTTCTTTTGCATCACGACAATGTACCAGCTCACACATCTCTGATTATGCTCGAATTTTTGGCTTCTACAAAGTTTACTGCCATTCCCCACCTTCCATACTCCCCTGATTTAGCACCGTCTGATTTTTTTTATTTCCTAAGATGAAGATGAGGCTCAAGGGGGCGCAGATTTGAGACGGTGGAGGAGATCCAAGCGGTAACAACCGACGTCTTGAACACACTGACAAAAAACGACTTCCAGAGGTGCTTCAAGAGGTTGAAATCTCACTGGGATTGGGGTATCAACTCAGCGGATGACTATTTTGAAGGAAGTGTTCACCATTAATTGTTATTTGGTGTGTATGCTTTTAAATAAATGCATTCTGGGAACTTTTGGATTGCACCTCATATATATATATATATATATAAATTAAAGGAACACTTTGAAAACACATCAAATCTCAATGGGAAAAAATCATGGTGGATATCTGTATTGCTATGGACTGGGTAATGTGTTAGGAATGACCTACAACCTACAGAGGGCTAAATTCAAAGACACCCCGAAAATCAAAGTTTAAAGATGATGTGGCGGGCTAGTCCATTTTGCCAAAAATTCATTGCAGCAACTCAAAATCGTACTCAGTAGTTTGTATGGCCCCCACATGCTTGCATGCATGCCTGACAATGTCGGGGGAGGGGCATGCTCCAAATGAGACGACAGATGGTGTCCTGGGGGATCTCCTCCCAGATCTGGACAAGGGCATCACTGAACTCCTGGACAGTCTGAGGTGCGACCTGGTGGTGTCGGATGGACTGAAACATAATGTCCCAGAGGTGTTCTGCTGGATTTAGGTCAGGCAAGAGTGGGGGCCAGTCAGTGGTATCAATTCCTTCATCCTCTAGGAACTGTCTGCATACTTTCACCACATGAGGCTGGGCATTGTCAGGCACCAGGAGGAACTCACTGTACCAGCATGTCTGTATATATATTTCATTTTTAGGACAGAATGTAAACAGGCTAGACAGACTAACATATATCATAGAGAGTCTGACTGTTTACATGCTATTTAGAGTTCTTTTTTTAAACATTTCATTAATTTTATTGAAATCAAATAACATTCCATGCAAGCAAGTCAAGTTTAACAAAACTAGGTTCGAAAACAAATCAACCCCCACCCAAAAGAAAGAGAGCTAGGCCAGCAGAGTAAAACTAATTCTAATTTATCTTGGTTCAGATAAACAGTTTTTAAAGATGATGTCCGATATTATGTAGAGTTGTTGCATTACACTGTAGCTTCTCTACGTTCAAATGGAGGATTCATCTTGTGTTAGAGTGCACTCTTTTTCTTTGGTGCATGATGCTTTGTTTGTGGTGTGCAGTTTTCTCCTCAGTTAGTCCCTTTGCTGTGTTATCTGCAGCTTCGTAGGAAAAGGCATTACTCCTTCTGGTACAAGAGCTTAGATGCTGAAGTTCCCTTGTGGAAGTGATGGCTGCTTCTCAGCCTTCAGACTGGCTCAGTGTTTAGCCTGGCAACCTGGATCTCATATCTCACATTCACAAAGAGAAGAGTTTGTTGGCTTCACCTCCCAATAGGAAGAGTGGCTCATAGCTATTTAGTTTCAGAGAGAAGGTTCCAGAGATTTTTCAGTCATTTATTAAAAGCACTTCTAGTGACAAAATCAGGGCTTGCTCATAAGCAAATTCTTCTGTTTATCCCAGTTGTCATTCCTTGAATTATAGGTCTTTGTTCGTACTTGAATCTATTTTGTGCCTTCTGACTCAAGAACATTGCAGATGAACCTCTGGAGAAATGTTGGTGCAACTCTAATATAAGCTGAATTCACTTCAGTCACTTATCTTAGAATGTAAGTGGGGGAAGATGAGGCTGGATGTGTGCATCCTTGTGAAATCTGCTTAATTATCAGGCCTGGTGTGCCACTAAAGCCAAGAAGAATGGGCGATGTCCACTTTGCCCTAGATGACTGCTAAAGCCCATCAGCTTCTTGCCTTACACCCAGTTCTGCTAAAATAACCTGTGACCATAAACTGGCCGGATTCAATTTTCCCTTCAGCACACGCAGAATTGAATGTCTACTTAAAACTTTTGTTCAGTTATTTTCACTTGATTGCATGTGCTTAACCTTTTCCTCACTAGCTGTCACCAAATGGCCTGAGCATATGTGTGTACCATGCTACGCATCAGCATCAGGCAGCATCCTTCTCTGTACTCAAACGTGGCTCAAATGTGGCTCTTGGTGCCACGGCCCACCTGTCACGTTGTTTTGCCTGCCTAAGGTAAAGTGATCCCTAATGGAGGAGTGGGGTACAGGGGTCCTTTCATCGGATTGGCTGGCCCAGCTCTGTTTCAGCTGTGGAATGGCCAAATGGGGGAGGCAGCTTGATGGACTCTAAACAAATCTAAATCATATTATGGGATATCATCTACTGTTAAATTCTGCTCCGTACTTGTAAAATTTTTATTTTTATACTGTATTGAGGAATTGTTCTGTTCTGTGCATTGTATTGTATTGTATTGTATTGACCCCCTTCTTTTTGACACCCACTGCACGCCCAACCTGCCTGGAAAGGGGTGTCTCTTTGAACTGCCTTTCCCAAGGTTTCTTCCATTTTTTCCCTATGAGTTTTTTTTGGGAGTTTTTCCTTGTCTTCTTAGAGAGTCAAGGCTGGGGGGCTGTCAAGAGGCAGGGCCTGTTAAAGCCCATTGCGGCACTTGTATAATTTTGGGCTATACAAAAATAAATTGTATTATATCTTTGCAAGAAAAAAGCAAATTAACACAATACTTTTTTTTGGAGTGGCAGAAATAATCTTCTGGAGTAACACAGTAATGCACGTCTGTTTCCTTTAGCTAACACAGGTATTTTTACTTCAAGTAAAAAGTATTGCATTATATTGCTCATTACTTTAAAATGTAATCTACCTCTGTAATGCATGCATACATTCATAGCTACCAATCTGATCATTTTGCTACTTAGGCCTGCACAAATCTTCATATTTACAATTTAATTTTCTCACATTAATTTACATACTACACACTTTTTATTTTGTTTTCACTTTTGGATTTGTTTTTGAAAGATCTAGTAATTACTTGGCAATGTTAGACTATAAATTGAACATGTAAAAACTGAGCTGTAATCTCTCCCAAATAAGGATGTCTTTTAGATAATCTACATACTGTATGTACTCGTATATAAGTCGGGTCTTGAAACCCGAAAAATCTATCATAAAATCAGACCCTGACTTATACGCCCGCTCCAAAATGTGACACTTACATTTTTTTTACATCTTCTTGCCTCCTCCAATCTCCCACCAGTTTGTCAGACACATCGAATTTTGTTGCAGCAGCGCAGTTACCAATTTCTTTTGCCGCTCATGACTTTTAATTTAAAACCAGCTTCATAGCTTCTTCTGATTGAACACTCCATCGTGGATAAGGAATGCTCTTATTATAAAGAAGTGTAAGAGTGTGAGATACAAAAAACACAAAACAGTGCAAACGTTGCTTCGGAATAGTTTGGGTATTACCGTGTGATGACATAGGCACAATACATAGAAAAAAAGGCAGCGTGCTCCGTGGTTACTCTCTCAGGTGGGCGTTAGTTAGCATATCACAATCTCTTGGATCAGTAGCACGAATTTTCCACATTTGACTTATACGACCGACATTATAAAATACCGGAAATTATACCGTAAAATCAAGCCCCGACTCATCCGTGGGAGAACTTATCCACGAGTATAGATAGATAGATGGATAGATAGATACTTTATTAATCCCAAGGGGAAATTCACATTCTCCAGCAGCAGCATACTGATACAAAAAACAATATTAAATTAAAGATTGATAATAATGCAGGTAAAAACAGACAATAACTTTGTATAATGTTAATGTTTACCCCCCCCCCCGGGTGGAATTGAAGAGTCGCATAGTTTGTGGGAGGAACGATCTTCTCAATCTGTCAGTGGAGCAGGACAGTGACAGCAGTCTGTCACTGAAGCTGCTCCTCTGTCTGGAGATGATACTATTTAGTGGATGCAGTGGATTCTCCATGATTGACAGGAGCCTGCTGAGCGCCCTTCGCTCTGCCACAGATGTCAAATTGTCCAGCTCCATGCCAACAATAGAGCCTGCCTTCCTCACCAGTTTGTCCAGGCGTGAGGCGTCTTTCTTCTTAATGCTGCCTCCCCAGCACACCACCGCGTAGAAGAGGGCGCTCGCCACAACCGTCTGATAGAACATCTGCAGCATCTTATTGCAGATGTTGAAGGATGCCAGCCTTCTAAGGAAGTATAACCGGCTCTGTCCTTTCTTACACAGAGCATCAGTATGGCAGTCCAGTCCAATTTATCAATAAGCTGCACTCCCAGATATTTATAGGTCTGCACCCTCTGCACACAGTCACCTCTGATGATCACGGGATCCATGAGGGGTCTGGGCCTCCTAACATCCACCACCAGCTCCTTGGTTTTGCTGGTGTTCAGGTGTAGGTAGTTTGAGTCGCACCATTTAACAAAGTCCTTGATTATGTCCCTATACTCCTCCTCCTGCCCACTCCTGATGCAGCCCACGATAGCAGTGTCGTCAGTGAACTTTTGCACGTGGCAGGACTCCGAGTTGTATTGGAAGTCCGATGTATATAGGCTGAACAGGACCGGAGAAAGTACAGTCCCCTGTGGCGCTCCTGTGTTGCTGACCACAATGTCAATGTATATACGGTATTGTTAATGAGAATCCATCAAAGACAACACAGGCTTACCTTGTAATGCACTTAGCTAATTTCTTATCCTCAGAGCTAAAACTGTGAATATATCCAGTCAAAGTAGGCAACAAGGCGAACGGGCATATTACCAGAAGCACACGTGGCATTGACTCTGCAAAGACACATGTAGTGCATGAAAAAAGCATGCATCAAATAGCACAAGGGAGTCTTTCTCAGCTTTTAAAATACATCACAGTGTCATAGGTTGTTACTCTAAGCAGTAAGTACTTCCATTTTTTTAAAACCTAGTCTACTGCCAGACAGTTACTTCACCCCCATCATTGATGTCAATTGGTGCCGACCAATTCTGTGAGTTGTTAGAACAAGTCCTAAACCTTTAGAGTGTTGGGGCAACCTTACGTAAACTCCATATAATTTTAAAATGCAAAGAATATGCAAAATGCCTCATGTAGTGGGCTGACCATTCTTCCGATTATGTGGTAAACGGGCAAGAAGAGGTGGTCACGGGTGGGCGGATACTGGAGGTGACATCGGAGCAGGAGAGCTGTCAGTCTTCCTGTCTGTAGGAGGAAAAGAGAGGACGTTATAACATAGCATCAACCCTTGGATCGGTGGAGAACAACCATCACCAAAGCCCTTAAACTGTCTCCTATTCCAACGTAGGTGACAGAGTTTATATAGGGTTTCATTGTGAGCAATGGATAGAGCTGTCAGGGCCCATCACCCTCCATCTTGATCTGGCTTATACTCCAAGAAGTCAGTTAACAGCAATTACAAGTCAGGCCCTCACAGGTAGGCCATCAGATCACAGTAACTGTCCCAGCTGGTAAAGCAGATTGTTCGTGACTTCACGTCACAGTTATATTTACTGCTGGTTGTCATAGCCAAGTGCATTACAGTCTGCTGAGCATTCTGATTGAACAGTTGGCTTCAAACAAAAAGTAACAAGAGTTAGGTAGGAGACCATCCGTCCATCCATCCATCCAGTTTCCAACCCGCTGAATCCGAACACAGGGTCACGGGGGTCTGCTGGAGCCAATCCCAGCCAACACTGGGCACAAGGCAGGAACCAATCCTGGGCAGGGTGCCAACCCACCGCAGGATGGTAGGAGACCAGCTCTGTGAAAGTACACTTAAAGTCATTCATTAGGTGATCTGAGAACAGCACAGGTCATTACTTCTACTGAGAATTAGAATGCCAGTCAGGTCAGCTATAGTACTGTAGGCCGATGAGCAATAACATATGGGTTTATGAGGGGCCAGAGTTCAGAAGGGGACGAGACAGTTTCTCCCACAGCCAGGCCCAAACACATCCTTTTGCTTTTCCATGTAGTGCCATTAAATGAGTTTCTATAGAAACTGATTGTCATTTCACATTCAAGAGGCTTTCTCCCAAGTACTGCTCCTAAATACAACTGCCATGGTAACTATTGTTGGGATATCAGTCTGGTCCTAGCAGATCCTCTTTGTTTCTTTATTTCGACGAATCCCAACAAAACAAATGAAATTAGAGAATTACCATCAGCAGCACTTAAACGCCTTTGAAGCTCCCCATGAAATACCTATCTGGCTACATCAAAACAAGTATATGAAAGTGCTAACCACTTTTGAAGTGTTATCATTTAGATGGAGTTCTAATTCAGGTGCAGTGTCCTCTTCACCTGCACAATATAAAATCAGAGGGTTTGATTTACTGAATATGCCCAATGTTCATTGTGGTTAAGGGGCGTCAGTGTCATCAGCACTAAATGTCATGCAATCGGAAGGTGACCAGGGGGAGAGCTGCCACACAGCAATGATTTGTTTTCTGTAGTGAACTCTGAACAGGTTCAGGTATAAAGAAATTCTTATTGGAATATGATGATCAACATGCAGTGAACACTTCACCACTCTCTAGCGCCATGATTAGTAAATACAACTGTCTTACCTTGAATCTTCTGTCTTTCCTACCTGAAAAATCTCAGAACACAGTTTACAACACCATCAATCAATAGGAGACATCTTAAGTTTGATTCAAATCACAATGCAGCTGTATGGAAAAGAAATGTGCAGTATCGGGCATCGTCATCACTTGAGTTTGCTACATGTAGATTTTTATTGTAATGGATGGCAGAAATGGGTTGGGATCTTAGCTAGAGTTGAACAGGGAGCCATGCCCAGCCAGCAGGCCAGTTAAATGAAAGGACCAGGAGAGATGATAACTGGGGAATATTTTCTTCCCCAATATGGTGTCATCCCGGAGCTTCAGTAGTCTTTCAGATACCACAGGGCATGATGGGAACTGAGGCCTCCGGAGTACAGCCTTGTTGGGTTCAGGGGTGCTGCAGGGGTTTACAACCCTCACTTCATGGGACGTTTACCTGACCTGGAAGTGCTTCCTACAGACCATGTCCTAACACAAGAAATATTCTTGGGTCTGAGATAAAACAGTAGGTGAAAGTTGTAAAAGGAAGCTGGCGACATTCATCAGGAAGAAGGAAAGAAGGAAGGAAAAAGAAAAGAAACTGATTGTCACATTCTTGTGTCGATTTTTAATGGTGCTTATTTGGAAAAGTGCAGGTAACAAATAAAAACCCAGAGCTGTGTTGGATGGCATTGTGTCTGTGGTTCGGGGCTCAGTGGCACCCCCTTGTGGTTACCGTATATAAGGTGCAGTTCTCTAACCTGCCTTCTAAAGCAATGTGTGTGTTTTTGTGTGACAATAACCATCATGCTCACTATTTCAAACACAAATCTTAAAGGATGACTTGCTTTAAATTTCCTTTTCATTTTACTACAGAAGGAACATTTTGTAAAACTTAACCAAGTTCGCATAACTGCAGAATTCTTGAGATGTCATAATAAATAAAAAAAAGCCTTGTGTTTCTTTAAGCATACAGTACTCACTGTGTTTTCTTTTTGTTTCTGAACTTATTTAATAGTTACAAGACTTATTTAAGGCTAGAATTATTTCTTTTGTTATCTACCTATTTATATGTTTAATTTTTTAAAGAGCTTCTATAAAAAGCCACAATTCTCCCTGGGGACAAATAAAGATCTATCTATCTATCTATCTATCTATCTATCTATCTATCTATCTATCTATCTATCTATCTATCTACAGTTAAGTCCATAAATATTTGGACAGAGACAACTTTTTTCTAATTTTGGTTCTGTACATTACCACAATTAATTTTAAATGTAACAACTCAGATGCAGTTGAAGTGCAGACTTTCAGCTTTACTTCAGTGGGGTGAACAAAACGATTGCATAAAAATGTGAGGCAACTAAAGCATTTTTTGAACACAATCCCTTCATTTCAAGGGCTTAAAAGTAATCGCACAAATTAAATAACTGGAAATAAAATGTTCATTTCTAATACTTGGTTGAAAACCCTTTGCTGGCAATGACAGCCTGAAGTCTTGAACTCATGGACATCACCAGATGCTGGGTTTCCTCCTTTTTAATGCTCTGCCAGGCCTTTACTGCAGCGGCTTTCAGTTGCTGTTTGTTTGTGGGCCTTTCTGTCTGAAGTTTAGTCTTCAACAAGTGAAATGCATGCTCAATTGGGTTAAGATCAGGTGACTGACTTGGCCATTCAAGAATTTTCCACTTCTTTGCTTTAATAAACTCCTGGGTTGCTTTGGCTGTTATGTTTTGGGTCATTGTCCATCTGTATCATGAAACGCCACCCAATCAGTTTGACTGCATTTAGCTGGATTTGAGCAGACAGTATGTCTCTGAACACCTCAGAATTCATTCGGCTGCTTCTGTCCTGTGTCACATCATCAATAAACACTAGTGTCCCAGTGCCACTGGCAGCCATGCACGCCCAAGCCATCACACTGCCTCCACCATGTTTTACAGATGATGTGGTATGCTTTGGATAATGAGCTGTTCCACGCCTTCTCCGTACTTTTTTCTTGCCATCATTCTGGTAGAGGTTGATCTTGGTTTCATCTGTCCAAAGAATGTTTTTCCAGAACTGTGCTGGCTTTTTTAGATGTTCTTCAGCAAAGTCCAATCTAGCCTTTCTATTCTTGAGGTTTATGAGTGGCTTGCACCTTGCAGTGCACCCTCTGTATTTACTTTCATGCAGTCTTCTCTTTATGGTAGACTTGGATATCGATACGGTTACCCCCTGGAGAGTGTTGTTCACTTGGTTGGCTGTTGTGAAGGGGTTTCTCTTCACCATGGAAATGAATCTGAGATTATCCACCACTGCTGTCTTCCGTGGGCGTCCAGGTCTTTTTGCGTTGCTGAGTTCACCAGTGCTTGCTTTCTTTCTCAGGATGTACCAAACTGTAGATTTTGCCACTCGTAATATTGTAGCAATTTCTCGGATGTGTTTTTTCTGTTTTCGCAGCTTAAGGATGGCTTCTTTCACCTGCATGGAGAGCTCCTTTGACCGCATGTTGTCTGTTCACAGCAAAATCTTCCACATGCAAGCACCACACCTCAAATCAACTCCAGGCCTTTTATCTGCTTAATTGATAATGACATAACGACGGACTTGCCCACACCAGCCCATGAAATAGCCTTTGAGCCAATTGTCCAATTACTTTTGAGCCCCTGAAATGAAGGGATTGTGTTCAAAAAATGCTTTAGTTGCCTCACATTTTTATGCAATCGTTTTGTTCACCCCACTGAATTAAAGCTTAAAGTCTGCACTTCAACTGCATCTGAGTTGTTTCATTTAAAATTCATTGTGGTAATGTACAGAACCAAAATTAGAAAAAAGTTGTCTCTGTCCAAATATTTATGGACCTAACTGTATTTATCTATGTTATAGTGTCCTTCATTTCTATCTATCTATCTATCTATCTATCTATCTATCTATCTATCTATCTATCTATCTATCTATCTATCTATGTTACTTAGGTAGAGGCCAGTGCTGTTGTTAAATGCAAATCATTTCAAACCTCATCTAGTCTTACATTACGTAACATTCTCAAACCTGCTTAATCCATTTCAGGATCACAGAGTGCTGGAGCAGATCCTGACAGCATTTGGCACAAGGACAGGACTGTAGTCTTCCATAGTCGCATTTTATATTTGATTGCTAGCTGCTGCCACACTTAATATCTCAAGCTGAAGAAACTGCTGATCTCGAGCCAGAAGTCAATGAAAAGCAGCTGATGGTTGCATAACTTATATATTAACACTAAATATGGCAGTTCTCTCATCCATCCATTTACTTAACCTACTCAAAGGGAGCTGGTGACAATCATGAATAGTCTGTCCATGAAATGACTAATAATGAATATAAAAAGACAGGCAACTCAGGGACTGGCTCATGATTTATTACTTCCGCTGCTCTCTGGCAGTATGGATGCTCCATCACTATGGATATTTGCATTTGGATCTCAGTTCTTCAGTGTGGTTATTTTATGGTAGTCACACATTTTAGTTATGTAATGTGATATCAAATGCACATAAGAAATTTTAAAGAAATACCATACTCCATCCAAAAATGATAGTTTTGTGTGTTATTTAATCATTGTAGTTGTGGCCAAGAAATTGAAATCTTAGGTTTTCATAGTGAAAGAACATAGCAAAGTTTCTGATAAAAATGGACCAAATAGTGACCAAAGCTGGACAAAGCAAACAATATAAAATATCCATGAAAAAACCTAATGTTGCCTGTGCCACATAATCCAGGTGTCAAATACATCCAGCCATTTTCTCAGAATTTGTTAAATGCATATATTTTTTGCTAAAACTTTTTAAAATAACTAAATCTAGAACATGAAAGTAATCCACAAACAGGAAGCCTCTTCAAATGGACTCATTCTTTTGTGTTGAAAACAAAACCTTGATCAATGACTGAGAGGGAGAGGTGAGTCTGCCCCTTAATTTCCTCTCATGTGTGAGTCAGTATTTAACTGTAGAGATTCTGCTGAATCAACACTGTTGATCTCTTTGGGATTTTCAAGATGTTACATGAGATGCTCATCCAGCCTTCCATATTTAAAACATTTAGCAGGTCACAGTGGGACATGTCCTTTAGTCCACTCTTGGTTGCAATTTCTTTCATATGTTTCTTGAAGTATGATGATGAGAAATGTGTAGAATATACCTGATGAGGTCTCAATGTTGAATTACTGAACTTTTGTCTAATAATTTCTAAATAGTATTATTTACTCCTTTTATTTGTATTTATAAATGGGTCATTTTTGTTTTACTACTCTAGATTCTGTCTCCATAAAAACATAACAATGTTCAGCATGTCAAGCACTTTATCAAATGAAAGATTCATGTTTTCTGGACTCAGTGCGGTAGGATGGCTGAAGACTATTCTAGTAGTGTTCTACAATAACAAAGCCCACCCACAGATGCACATCCATGCACACACCTATGCTGACTCACGCTGAGACAAACTACTGTCACTAACTAACTTGCCATGCTTTGTGGGAAGACCTCAGAGTTTTCTTATCACCTGCACAGAACAAGCAGGTTCCACACAATTCATGAATTGACCCAGATTGAAATCAATGTCTTTGGTGTCCAGCACTAACCACCATGGGTCACTAAAAAAATAAATTAGGATGCTATGAAAGACTCTTTTTTGCAGTTAAGAAAACTTGTAACAGTAGTAATGTAATTTCATTGGCTAGTCTTGGTAGCACAGTTTCCATATCAATTTCAAACATTTCAATTTGTCTAACTGGAGTACGTTTCCCAGCTTAGACTTTTCACCACAATTCTGCTAACAAGGAAAAGTGAGATTTACTTGTTTAATGTAACGCCTCCAATACTCACTCATCACAAATCCTTCTTCCTTCACCAAAAGTCATCTGTATGTTCATCTATCTGTTTTGAGTGGCTCTTCAGAGAGTGTGCTATAGGGAAACCATTTTCAGTTCCTTAAACACCCATCCACATGAAGGTTCCAGAAATAACCTTTTATTTATTTAGATCTGTAACAGGCTGGGCGGCACGATGGCACAGTGGGTAGTGCTGCCGCCTCGCAGTTGGGAGACCTGGGGACCTGGGTTTGCTTCCCAGGTCCTCCCTGCGTGGAGTTTGCATGTTCTCCCTGTGGTTTCCTCCGGGTGCTCCGGTTTCCTCCCACAGTCCAAAGACATGCTGGTTAGGTGGATTGGCGATTCTAAATTGGCCCTAGTGTATGCTAGGTGTGTTTGTGTGTGTCCTGCGGTGGGTTGGCACTCTGCCCGGGATTGGTTCCTGCCTTGTGCCCTGTGTTGGCTGGGATTGGCTCCAGCAGACCCCTGTGACCCTTTGTTCGGATTCACTGGGTTGGAAAATGGATGGATGGATGGATGTAACAGGCTCATACAGTAGATATCCAGGAATAGATGGTAACACATCTGTAAAACACCAATGGCTCAGGATTTTAAAAGGACTCTCACTGCATAAAATAACACAGGCTAAGTCCAGGTTTTCTTAATCCGTGGCATACCACAAATTTAAAATTTCAGTTTTTCTCTACATATTAGGAAGATTTTTCAAAGCACAAAGAACCAACTTAAAATGTAAAGAACGTTTACCAGATGGAAATGGTGTTTTGTCAAGCAATAGTTCTATAAGGAATGACCCTACCCAGTAAAGAACCATTATTTTTAAGAGCGTACAGAAGACGCTGTGCACCCTATCATAATGTCATAGATATGATTTTGATACGCAGGCTGCAGAAAGTCAAGGCATCTTAACTGATGAAATGAGAGTTTTGCTGTAAAAATAAAAAGGCTCCCAAAATACCGGAATACTCAAATAAACACTTACAGGTCATTAACTGCATACACCAGCTCAAGTCATCTTAACGTCTTTATCAAAATATAAACGAGGGTGATGGACTGAATGGTGTGCAAGTAAACAACGTGGAAACTACAGTCTCATGACAGTTCAGGAAAAGAGCAGCCAGCAACCGTTTCATAAGCATCCTCTCCCAATTAGACTAACTAAAACAGGCAACACCTGCTCCACCAGCCCCGAATGGCCATGATTCAATGTGATTAGGATAAACAGATTTCATGCAGGAGAGGTTAACACATTCAGGTAGGGCTACCCAGTCGTATAAAGAGGTCCTACAGATCCTATCCCAATAGCCCACAGTTCCTTCCAGACAATGCCTGAGAGCTCTCATTTGTTTAATATGCCTTGTGTCTCCTCCAAGCAGCTGTGCTCTTGTGGCATGTCCAGACCACTTGAACCAATGCCTGCTAATCCAGAGGATGAGCTTCTGTACTCCAGGGTCCTCCAAGATTGCTGAGTTTCATGCACTTTTACGCAGAGGGAGCCCAGAAAACGTATGTAGGAACTTGACTTTTTTTTGTCACAGTCAAGAGCTTGTAACAGTAGGTAAGGGTAAAGATGTAGATTGACCATAGCTGCAAAGGACAGATGGAAGTAGAGTAGAGAAAGAGAGCCACAGTGACAAGAAGAGAATAGCTTGGCATACCAGTATGAAAGTCTGATGCCACTGGGGTATTGGGAGTAGACTCTGTCTGGCATGAGTTCCCATACTATCATGTGGGAGTGCAAGAGTTTCGGCCTGTGTAGAAACGGCAACCAGGCAGCTAGAAAACAAATGATATTCACCTGACCTTCTGTCCATTGAAAAAATGAATCCAGGGAAGGATGACAACATGTTGCAAGATCTCATGGCTGTCAGGCAGCAATAAGGGATTTATCTTCATAAAGAAACAAAATGCTTCCTTAGATGTCCAGCAGGAAGTCGCATAGCAGCTAGGTGGAACATAGTTCCATTTGTGAATGTGTGGGATTAGGATTTCTCTTTAAGAGTGTGTGCAGTATGAATGCAGCCTTAGAGATCGGTCCCTTTAAGACATGATGCTCCTGACCTTAAAATTGACCTCAGGAGCTGACTTAAATCCACTTCAAGAAAGAGAATTTGTTGAGTCTAAAAAGAAGGAGAGTGAGGTGAGGTGAAACAGTCAGAGTTGTGATAGAGTATGGGAGGTGAGAACAGGAGGACTTAGTGATAATTTTGAGTTGGGAAACTTGGGTTCAAGATCTGTACAATGAGGCCCAGATTAGGAACAGGTTTTGGTCAGCATCTGCTTTAAATTAGACCTTGTGTTCTTCATGTGTTGATCCCACTCTTTTGTGTTTGAGCAATAAATATGTCACCTTTGCATACAGTGGACCTCCTTGGCCCTATTCTAGATGTAAAAGGTCACTACAATGGTAACCTCTTCTGGTACACCATGCATTTTATTGAAACTACCATTTGTATGCTTGGCATCTCAATGTGTCAGAGGACACGTTAGCAGCAATGAGCACATTGCAGGAGCACACCTTAATTGTGTTCACCAATAAACATACTGCCATGGAGTCCAGCAAAAATATGAAGATATTTTAAAAAGGCAACTAGGAGTGTAGATTAAAATATTTGGAATGGAGAGGAGTAAAGCAAGTTTTAGTCATTCTGTCCTAGGTTATACTTTTCTGAATCTTATTTGCACTAAAGACTTGAGGGCTGGCTTTCATGAGCTGGATTAATTAACACCGAGAAGTGGCAATGACCTTCTCAGCCTCGGCCATGTTTCTTCTGTCTATTCATCAATACAAAATATCACGAGACCGCCCAGTCCCCTCTGGGCATTCTACCTAACATAAATGAGTCCTCTTTGTAGTTAGGGTTCTCACGGAGTCACTTGATGCTGATGGTCATACAGACTTCTGGCTTTTAATCCATCCATTATTGTTGGAACATCATGGTGCTTTGGGTAGATGGTGGTGGAATTTATAAAATTTTGAAAATGTCTGGAATTTTGGCTCCTAAAATTTTAAAATCTCCATATCCTTATCATTGGTAAAAACTGAAAGCCGTACACCAATCAGCATTTGCGGAGGTAGTGTGCACACTTTTTTCCCAGAATCTTTACTTCCATTCCGATAGTAAACAACACAAATATTGACGAGAATAGTCAATGTCTGTCCAATCTTGACTTTTTCACTTCACCTTCTGAATTCAGCGTTATCTTCTTGGCGAGTAGACAGTTCATTATAAATGTTGTTTACTTTCCTTAATTATTTGTAATCCTAATTCACCATAACTAAGTGAATTTATTCAAAATCCAAATTATAATTTCATGTTTTCTTCGTGAGTTCTTATTTTTGATTCTTCTTTCAGCAGCTCAGTTAAACAAGATATTTCGTACATCCACGTACAGTCCGCCGTATTTAAGTGCAAGTAAGTAATGCTTTGAAATATTTTAGTGGAAAATATTATTACCACCCGTTGTTCCAAAATGGATTTGGAATTGTAAATGAATAGCTGAGTCAGCTATTAAAGTTTCAGTTATTTAAAAAAATTACACATTCTTTCTGTCATATAAAAGCATAATCTTTTTAGTTATCAGTTGATCAAGTAATAAGTCACTTCTTCAAGTAATTTAATTATATTTTCATAATTCTTTAATTTACATAAATTCACGAATACCCATTATGCCGAAAAGAAAGTTTAAGTTAACAGACTACATGAACAACAAATATCCTTGTTTTCGAAAGGGGCTAATGCTCACAAGATTCAATTTCAGTAGCATGCTATGTAAAGATTTCTATTCATATTTATCCAAGAATCCAGATTTACTGAGAAAAATAGCTTCAGTGGAAAAATATAAAAGAATGTAGATAAATGCAAATAAACTAAATTGAAAAGAGTCAAATTATTTTTATTTTACTAGAAGTGAATTTACCATGTGTATCATGTTTTACAAGTTTACGGCAGTTAAGCTATCCAAGTAAGAATGGAAGGAATGAAGTTTGGTAATTTAAGAGGCTTGACATATTCAAAATATTTAATGGGTTATTGTGGCCATCATATCCTAATTATAGTGATAAACTGCTACTAAAGGTTAATGTCATTTTAAAAAACCATAAGACAGTATAAAGGCGTATTATGGCATCATAGGGAAAGGCGTCCTCAAAAGTCCTCATTTTTGACCCAATTTCCACAGAAAGTGAGTTGAGAGCCCTACTAAAAATGAATTTGTAAAAATATTTTATTTCTACTTTTCCTGAATTCAATTAAATCTTTTTTATATAGCACATCCTTAGAGTATAAACCATAAAATGTCATTAATTTACAAAAAGTACAAACACCTTGAAAATAAAGCAAAAAAGTGCAGAGACCAGTGGACCACTGGAGGGTCTTCCTAATTATTTGAACAGATTGCTGTAACAGACTGCGTCCCCAGTCCTCTACCCTTCTCAGTGTCTGATAGCATAGCTTGGCGTTTCTCTGTCTTTGATTAAGTTACTCCTCTGATCTAAAAATGGGGGCTCACAGTGCAAGGGAGACATAAGTGAGACTAATAAAATGCTAATCGTCAGCCCTTTGTGCCTTTCTACCAAAAGTGTGAACACAAGTCATTTATATATTATTGTGAGAGGTCATCTAAAAGAGTTTCTAGGTCTGTATTTATATACAACAGCTAAGCTGAAACGACCATTAAACACAACAGAACAATTACTTCAGGGTTTTTCTCAAATGGTTTGATTGCACAGCAGGTGGACTTTGTATGATCTTCCCTGTATTTGCATGAGATTCCTGGGGGAATTTGGATTTGTTTCCACAGACACGCTGTTAGGATCGCTGGCACCTCTATAAATTGCAAGTGTGTGTGCTTTGAGGCAGACTGAGGTCTGTTTGAAAACTGATAAGAGGAATGTGCTTGAAAGTAGCCTGGTTTTAAATACCTGCTTGGGCTTATTTAAAGTATTTCAATCTACATTTACCTAATTTCTGAACATGCTGTTCATACTGCAGAGTGGTTTTGAACCAGCACATTTCTTGGTTGTATTGGATATGAGGTATTGAACTAATTTTGCATGGAACACCATTTCATTACAGGATACACATCTGCCAACTTGGAATCACCAGTTCAGCTAATGTGAACATCTTTGGAATGTGAGAAGAAACACAAGTTCACAAAGAAATCCCATGTAGATATAGGAAGAATGAACAAGCACCACACTGATGGCACCTGGACTGGGAATTAAACTCAGATCCCTGAACCTGAATGGAAGCAGAGTTTCGCACTTTCTGCATATGCAGATGTTCCTCCACTGCATGCACCTGCCTCATTACATGGTAGGAATCAAGAGCCTGTTTTGGTGGCATCAGGTACAAAGCCCAAGTACTCAACCAGGATTACTCAAGGTGTGAGGGAGCAGCACAAACCTCAAACCTCAGCACACGTAATAAATAGGCAGTGCAAAACCTGCTTACTCGATTCCCAAGAGTAGTCGGCTCACTTAGCTCAGCTCAAGGTGCTCTAAGATAGATAGATAGATAGATAGATAGATAAAGCACTATATTATAGATAGATAGATAGATAGATAGATAGATAGATAGATAGATAGATAGATAGATAGATAGATAGATAGATAGATAGATAGATAGATAGATAGATAGGGCACTATATTACAGATAGATCGATTGATCGATCGATCGATAGATAGATAAAGCTCTATATTATAGATAGATAGATAGATAGATAGATAGATAGATAGATAAAGCACTATATTACAGATAGATAGATAGATAGATAGATAGATAGATAGATAGATAGATAGATAGATAAAGCACTATATTATAGATTGATAGATAGATAAAGCACTATATTACAGATTGATCGATAGATAGATAGATAGATAAAGCACTATATTATAGATCGATCGATTGATAGATATTGTAAAACACCTTATAAAATTTCTTGCATTAGGAATTTGTTAGTTCTCGCATCCCCCTTGGGGTCAGAGCTCAGGGGTTGTCAGCCATTGTTCTGCACCCCTGGACCAATTGCAGGTTAAGGGTCTTACTCAAGGGCTCAGCAGAGTATGATCCCCTTTGGCAGTGGTGGGAATTTGATCCGATAACTTTCTGGATACAGGGCAGATCTGTGCCAAGATAATTTAGAACTCTAAACAGCAAGTAAACAGCTAGCCTTTCTATGCTATGTGTTATTCTTCATCTTGTCTTATATTTCTACGTATATATGCAGTTGTTATATCTTTTTAATCCTTGTAGTTATCAATAACTTGTATTATTCTGTTTCTTAAAACAAGTGTGCTTCAGTTTCCTTGATATAAGCCTAAATGGCCTGAGACCCCCTCCTACAACAGAGAAAGTTAAGGTAAGTAAAGTAGGAGCCTCATTGAATTATTCAATCCATTACTGGCCTTGTCAAAGACTAGACCGATAGTGGATTAACCAGGTTAAATGTCTCCTCCTTCCAACATTATGATGACTGTCCCTGGTTGGGCAAGTTAAAATTTACTGCCATTTTCCCTCACATTTAACCATTAACGTTACTACCACATAAGCTAGTAAAAAGAATGACAGTCTTATTAAATGAGTGCACGCTGAAAGGTACTGTAAAAGCATGTCGCTGTCATTTTCTGTATTGTTCTATGAATGGCACCACACAGTCCTTTATTTGTGTATCAGACCTACTTGTGAACTTTAGAGGGCGATTGAGGACTGTCCCCAAACCCAAGTTACAACTGAGGGACTTGCTGACATGAGGTAGTTCTCTGCTGAGGGAAGAGGGTTTGGGTGTTTGATCATCTTAATAATACAATGGGTGGGTGATAATTTTCCTTATTTTACGTTAAAATAATGGATTTTCAAACAGTATGCAAAACATTTGAAATAGGTGGACGCCTTACTGCACAATGTTGTGAAATCTTACTCTGGTGCTATGGAAAATGCAATAATTCAGTAACAGGGAATGTTCTTACTTTGGATATGAATATCTTAAGTACACAGATCATATGGTACATGGACATGCTCTCTGCAAATCAAAGCCATGTCACCTTGTATATCATACAAGCATCAATCAGGGCGTCCAGTTTTTGCGACATAAGCACACTGAGCTCTTGTATGTAAAAGACCAGTGAAGCTCAGCTATAATCTTTTGCTCTTGCAGAATGTTGACTCCCTTAGATTGTGCGCTTCCTCCTGTTGACCTCTGCTCACTTTTGCTAACTTCTGGGATCTGAGGTCCTCTTTGTAGAACCACAATAAGTTCATGGCAGTAACAGGCTTGTGCTCAAAGAGACACAATGTCCTAAAATACACTTTACCACAGTCACTTGATTGCTGCTTTATGCGAATACCTGATTTAGCTGGCACTGATTGGTCAACATTTAACTTTAGGTAGATATTTTATGTCATGTGTCCATCATTTTTATCCACTTGCTTGGACATGGGAGTTCTCTTCACTGCCCTGACCTAAAACTTTTCTTTACTGCAGAATGGCCAATGAAAAGTCAAATTTGAAGATGTGGAAACTTTAAATACATTCCCTGGCTGCACAAACAGATAAGCTAATACTGTGTCCGTAATGTACCCATCCATCCATCCATTATCCAACCTGCTATATCCTAACTACAGGGTCACGGGGGTCCGCTGGAGCCAATCCCAGCTAACACAGAGCACAAGGCAGGAAACAAACCCCGGGCAGGGCGCCAGCCCACCGCAGTTAATTTGAGTTTTTAAAGAAAATCCAGCCATCCATCCATTTTCCAACCCGCTGAATCCGAACACAGGGTCACGGGGGTCTGCTGGAGCTAATCCCAGCCAACACAGGGCACAAGGCAGGAAACAATCCCGGGCAGGGTGCCAACCCACCGCAGGTCACACACAAACACACCCACACACCAAGCACACACTAGGGCCAATTTAGAATCGCCAATCCACCTAACCTGCATGTCTTTGGACTGTGGGAGGAAACCGGAGCGCCCGGAGGAAACCCATGCAGACACGGGGAGAACATGCAAACTCCACGCAGGGAGGACCCGGGAATCGAACCCAGGTCCCCAGGTCTCCCAACTGCGAGGCAGCAGCGCTACCCACTGCGCCACCGTGCCGCCCTAAAGAAAATCGGTTTGAGTTAAATACATTTTTTGCTTTTATTCAAGTTTTTGAAAAGGTTAAAACAAACTCAAATGAATTAAGTTTACTCAAATACTTCTTAAAATTTGAAAGAAATTAACTAAATTGCTTGTTACCATGTGAAGTAATTTATTTAAGCTGATCCAACAAATCATTTTTTATAGCCCACTGCAGTCAGTAATGTATATATTTGGAAAAAATAATTTCTGACACTTTGTTTAATTTAAAACAAAATATGTTTATTTGATAAAATGCTAAATATTCACTTTCATGTAAGTTTGTGATTATTAACTTTTGTTGAGAAAAACAGGTGCATGAAAGGCCGCTGCTGAGATGTCAAAGTAACAACAGAAACTGGGAATTTAGTAACAAATAAAGAAATAATTGTACCAAAATGTGCCAACAAGAGGGTAAAACAAGAAAAGCCTGCCTTCAGGTACTAACTAAACAAATGGACGTTCTTGACTGGTTTCATTAACTCACTTCCTTACCTTTTTCTCGTCTCTGGGCCTCCTTCCTTCCATTACTTGAGCCTTTGTTCAATTGCAACCTCCCATCTCTCTTTTTGGAACTAACTGGAAGTTCCTTTAGGCTTAATGAAATGATTACTTCTGGGACATGCAGAGACCATTCGAAAGCCCTGGTGGGCCATTTGATGAGCTCCTCCTAGTGGTCCCAGAGGTTCTTGAATAAAGGTCTCTTTATACTTGGTGCATCCACTTTGCCACGTGGATGTTAGTAACGTAAACTTCATCATCAGTCATGGTTAGCGTGGAGCTTTGTGTCAGCAACTTTGCAGGCCTGTTCAAGCCTGTGGGAATTCACTGCTAGACAAGAAAACGTGCTTACTTGAAGAACATTTTTGTGAGGTGATTCATTGCTCCCTGTACCTGTGCAATCCAACATTAAAAGCACACAGAGATAGCCAAATGTGCACAAATTTAGGACGAGAAATCACCCAGACCCAGGGCAAAGATGAAAGTTTGAGCAGGCAGAAATGGAAGTATGCGCGAGGCTGATATGTAAAGGCAAAGGAAAAACATTAGAGGGAAAAGCAAAAGAATTCTGTAAAAGTGCAGTGTCATTCACTGAATGCTAATACTAAACTCAGACAATAATCCAGTAATGAACATAAAGGGCTTTGCCACTCCCAATACCTTTGCGCTGTGATTTGGGATGACTTTTGGGAGTTGAGCAAATGTTCTGGCTTATGTGCAAATGTGTATGGGGTATAGACTAGTGCTGTGCAGCCAGTTCTTGACTTCAACTCTTCTGGAAATCCATTAGCAGGCCCAGTTAATGTATTAGCTAATCTAATAAAGTTCAATCTAATCAGCCGACCTTGTTAATCTAGCTCAGGGTCGGTGGAATGGGACATTAGCAGCAACAGGTATGTGACTAACAGGTGGCGCAGTGGTAGAGCTGCTACTTTGCAGTAAGAAGACTGTGGGTTCGCTTCCCGGTTCCTCCCTGTGTGGCTAGCGCTTTGAGTACTGAGAAAAGCGCTATATAAATGTAATGAATTATTTATTATTATTAAAACCAACCTCAGATGGAGGCACTGGATACAACAAACAGGAATAAAAAGACTTTGCTTCTCAGAAGTTTGCATTGCTTCTCCAAACTGAATGTCTGTCTCCAACCTGGCTCACCAAATCTGCAAGAATTAAATGATCCCTGAAATCACACAGTTATGGAGTTGAGATTTTAATGATAACAATCGCCATCACACGGTGTAACATAATGCATGTGTTTATTTAGGTATTTTATGTTATTTTAACTCAGGGGTACTGTGCTTGTAGTTCATTTTTATTACGACTGAATTTCAGAAAGTTTAATTTTGTTATTCTCTTGTTTTTTTTTTTTTTTGCTTTACAATAAGATGTAACACTATAAATATGGCCATGGTCATACTATCTATCGACTATCTATGAATTTGTCTCAATTTTTTTTAGCATCGTTAGCGTTTTTCTCAAGTAGGCCCTTTTCTTGGTTCGTTTGACTTTCATTTTGACTTCAAGTATCCTCATTTATTTCTTTGTCACAAGGTTTTGACCCTTGGCTTCCTCGGACCACATCTTTTTGCCTGATTTTATTATTGTCTCCTGGGGTCTGGTTTGTTAAAATTTGCATGTGAATGTATGCATATGGGGCAGCACGGTGGCGCAGTGGTAGCGCTGCTGCCTCGCAGTTAGGAGACCCGGGTTCGCTTCCCGGGTCCACCCTGCGTGGAGTTTGCATGTTCTCCCCGTGTCTGCGTCGGTTTCCTCCCACAGTCCAAAGACATGCAGGTTAGGTGGATTGGCAATCCTAAATTGGCCCTAGTGTGTGCTTGGTGTGTGGGTCCTGCGGTGGGTTGGCACCCTGCCCGGGATTGGTTCCCTGCCTTGTGCCCTGTGTTGGCTGGGATTGGCTCCAGCAGACCCCCGTGACCCTGTGTTCGGATTCAGCGGGTTGGAAAATGGATGGATGGATGGATGTATGCATATGCCAAACAACGAAAAAAATAAAATAAAGCCTGGCAAATGAACATTTGTAATCAATTTATCTTTTAGGGCGGAGTGGTGGCTCTGAGACTAAGGATCTGCGATGGCATCCCGAAGGTTGCCCGTTCAAATCCCCATCACTGCCAAAAGAGATCCTACTTTGCTGGGCCCTTGGGCAAGACCCTTATCCTGTAATTACTCCAGGGGTGCTGTACAATGGCTGACCCTTTACTCTGACCCCAAGGGGTATGCGAAAAGATGCATTTCACTGGGTGTTGTCCTGTATAACTATGTATGTGACAAATAAAGACTTATTTATGTCAATTATCTTTCATAAACCACCATCATCTTGAAAATATACAGTATGTATGTGAGCGCTTCTTGAACTCTACCCGGTTACTATGCTGAAGCAGCAATATTTGGACCATGCTAATCAAACTCATACGCATACAGTCACGATGCTACAGACTCTCATTGGCTAAAAGAGCATCCTGACACCTGATGTATCCAGCAATCACGTACAGCGTCATCAGAAAGTCATCTGACAATGTTAGTCTCATCTTGGCGTTACAGTTGGCTTGTGTGTTAATGAAATGTCACTGCTTATGGTTAACAAATGCACCTTCATTCGGACACGGTGCCTTTATTGCAATACTAGACAAAGAGCCCGTTTCGACAACGTAAGATGAAACAGGTACGAGTGGAATAGTATAATATATAATAAGTATAAGCACCACAAACCTGATATAGATGTATTGAATGAATGTGTAATTAGGCCTTAAGCTGTAGTCGAAATTGCCTTTCAGGCCTCTAGAGCTTTAATCGAAGTCGCCTTTCTCTTTGAATTTTTGCGGCCGTAAATCCGCCGCCTCTTGCGATATTGGGGTTGGATGTCGGTCGAAGTCGCCTTTCTCTTTGAATTTTCGCAGCCGTAGTCGCCTTTCTCTTTGAATTTTCGCGGCCGTAAATCTGCCGCCTGCCGCGATGTCGGTCTCGTAAGGTTTTTCGGGCAGCTGCGCAGAAGGCGACTGCGCATTCAGCTTCGGACAGTGAGTGAGTGAGTGAGGAGACTGGCGAATTACGTATTAAGATGAGTGCAGTTAATTGCAATTACGTCAATGTCGATTACGTTAGGAAAACAGAAAACTGCTGCAAACTGACATTTTATGCTATGTTTTATGTATGTACCACCACACCAAACAGAAACTGAATGTAGTGCTTCATCAGTCGTTTTATGACTTCCAGCTCAGCAGGCATGATGGAGATGAAGCTTTGATATTCCTGACCAATCCCTTCTGGACGGTGCCTGTTGCCAGAAAACCAATTGTTGTTAAAACCGTGATTTTAGCCAATCTGTCTTTCTAATGCTGGGCCCAACTCAGCACATAGTTCCAAGAGAATGGCTTCTGGTAGGTTACACTAGCTCATAAAGCCTTTCATGATTCTTCTTTTTCTTTCAGCTGCTCTCATTAGGAGTTGCCACAGTGGATCATCTTCTTCCATACCTTTCTGTCCTCTGTATCTTGTTCTGTTACACCAATCACCTGCAGGTCCTTTCTCACTGAAAGCAAGAAAAGCTCCAACAGCTGCCCTTCCTATATTCTTGTTTCCAATCTAAGTGTCAGTCCTTTGTCTTGAATCCCCGGCATATGGAGCCCCTGTCCATTGACTGCTGCCAGTGAAGTCACTAGGTTGACCCACAGTGTGAGATGCTAACAGACTCCTGTCTTTCCACTCTGTTAGTAAGTGCTGTCTGTTTCTCACAAACCCAAGAATGGACACTGATTGATTTATCATACTCACATTTTAAAAATATATTTTTAGGGGACACAGTTTTAACTTTCAGGAATCTAAAGGGTTTATTATAGAGTCCTAGATTCCCAAGAACCTATTTAGAATGAGCATCAGATACGCCTCTCACAAGATGCCCACTAGAGCAATTTGCCCAGCCACATGATGGAGGCAGGATGCGTGAGAATGAAGGGAATATTTCATTTTTACCCATGGATGCATGAGATGGCCAGCCCAAGGGTATGTTTAGGAATTTGCTTTTTAAGTAGCTGCACGAGGGTTCTGGACTAAAACCCTTTGATTTTTGAGGGTTAGATGATGAAAAACTAGTATTCTGCTTGTTGGCGCATACATAAAGTGAGTGTTCTTTAGTGTCCTGAAGGACAGGGTCAGGGTATAAATCAGTTTTCAATAGGTCAAAGGTTAACACAGCAGAAGAAATAGCTGGGCCAGACAGCAGCTGTAAGCTACTTATTTTGTCACATTAAGTCCCTTCTGGAATGGCAGGCAGCAGGTGGCCTCTCTGGCCTGAAACCCACTGAGCCGTGGAATTTACAGAACTGCTGACTCCAACACTCAATTTACAGCAAAGTGCAGATTCATGCAAACCAGAGAATGGTAAGCAAATCCAGGAGCATTGTCTCATTGAGGGATCCGCTCTGGCAAACACAGCACTGTGCCCCCCCACTATGTGACTCCACATGTGACTGCTGGCAAGGGCAAAGCACTCGGCCACTTTCCAAAACACCACTATGGTCCCAGTTTAGTCTTCTAGTGGACATCACTGGTTAAGGACAATGCAGAGGAGAGCTAGAAGGTGTACTTTCGGAGGTTTAAGGAGAGACATTGATGGAGTACAATATCAAATGTTTTTCAAATTATGAGGAGAATGTGGACATACTCTGTGAACACTGCTACTTTAAAATGTCTTTCAGTGAGGGCAAGGTGGCAAATATGGAAGCTGCTGGAATTGTTAATTTCAAACAAGCATCACAGAACAGTCAACACAAAATCTGAAGTATTAAATTAATACTTAAAAGCATATAAACAGTATGAAAATACAGTCATCTGAAAAAGTTTGGGAACCCCTCTTAATTCTTTGGATTTTTGTTTATCATTGGCTGAGCTTTCAAAGTAGCACCTTCCTTTTAATATATGACATGCCTTATGGAAACAGTAGTATTTCAGCAGTGACATTAAGTTTATTGGATTAACAGAAAATATGCAATATGCATCATAACAAAATTAGACAGATGCATAAATTTGGGCACCCCAACAGAGATGTTACATCAATACTTAGTTCAGCCTCCTTTTGCAAATATAACAGCCTCTAGACCACTGGTGTCTAACTCTGGTCCTGGAGGGCCACAGTGGCTGCATGTTTTCATTCTAACCATCTTCTTCATTAGTGAGCCGTTTTTACTGCTAATTAACTTCTTTTGCTTTAGTTTTAATTAACGTGAATCAGGCCCCTTAGTTGTCTCTTTTTCCTTAATTAGTAGCCAAACAATAATGAGACATCAAACAAGCCACCACATGACCAGCTCACCTGTGCCCATCACACAATATCTGAAAATAAAGAAAGGTGAAGGTCTCAGTAAGGTTGATCTCTCAGGTCACCAAAACATTTTGACGGTGTTCTTAGAAAAAACAGAAAAATCAATGAATTTGGAAATGAGAGCAGCAACAAGCCATTGAATTAAATAACGGGCTTAATTAACAGCAAGAACCAGCTTCTCATTAAGAGACTGTTTGGAGTGAAATTGGTTGCAGTTTGAAATCCCAGTTTAGCTGGTCATCCGTTGGCTTGTTTCACATCTCATTTCTGTCTGGCTACCATTTAATGAAGAAACAAATCAATTCAGAGGACTGAATTCTTAAAAACAGGGCTATTCAAATGAAGGGAAAAGGAATTAATTAGCAGTGAAAACTGCTCACTGATTTGGAAAAGGGTTAGAATAAAAACCTGTAGTCACTGCAGCCCACCAGGCCTGGAGTTCGACACCCCTGCTCTAGATGCCTCCTACAGCCTTTGATGAGTGTCTGGATTCTGGATGGAGGTATTTTTGACCATTCTTCCATACAAAATCTCTCCAGTTCAGTTAAATTTGATGGCTGCCAAGTATGGACAGCCTGCTTCAAATCATCCCATAGATTTTCAATGATATTCAAGTCAGGGGACTGTGACGGCCATTCCAGAACATTGTACTTCTCCCTCTGCATGAATGCCTTTGTAGATTTCAAACTGTTTTGGGTCATTGTCTTGTTGGAATATCCAACCCCTGCATATCTTCAACTTCGAGACTGATGCTTGAACATTATCCTGAAGAATTTGTTGATATTGGGTTGAATTCATCTGACCCTCGACTTTAACAAGGGCCCCAGTACCTGAACTAGCCACACAGCCCCACAGCATGATGGAACCTCCACCAAATTTGACAGTAGGTAGCAGGTGTTTTTCTTGGAATGCGGTGTTCTTCCACCATGCAAAGCACTTTTTGTTATGACCAAATAACTCAATGTTTGTCTCATCAGTCTAAAGTACTTTGTTCCAAAATGAATCTGGCTTGTCTAAATGAGCATTTGCATACAACAAGTGACTCTGTCTGTGGTGTGAGTGCAGAAAGGGCTTCTTTCTCATCACCCTGCCATACAGATGTTCTTTGTGCACATTGCTCTGAATTGTAGAATGATGTACAGATACACCATCAGACGTACAGATGTTCTTGCAGGTCTTTGGAGGTGACCTGTTGGTTGTCTGTAACCATTCTCACAAACCTGCACATATGCCGCTCCTGTATTTTTCTTGGCCTGCCAGACCTGCTGGGTTTAACAGCAACTGTGCCTGTGGCCTTCCATTTCCTGATTACATTCCTTACAGTTGAAACTGACAATTTAAACTTCTGAGGTAGCTTTTTGTAGCCTTCCCCTAAACCATGATACTGAACAATCTTTGTTTTCAGATCTTTTGAGAGTTGCTTTCAGGATCCCATGCTGTCACTCTTCAGAGGAGAGTCAAAGGGAAGCACAACTTGCAATTGACCACCTTAAATACCTTTTCTCATGATTGGACACACCTGTCTATGAAGTTCAAGGCTTAATGAGCTAATCCAACCAATTTGGTGTTGCAAGTAATCAGTATTGAGCAGTCACATGCATTCAAATCAGCAAAATTACAAGGGGACCCAAATTTTTGCACAGCCAGTTTTTCACATTTGATTTAATTTCATACAACTAAATACTGCTTCACTAAAAATCTTTGTTCGTAAAACACCCCAGTACTCATGTTCTTAGGAAATGAAAGACATATCACGGTTATCTTTTTTGTTGAAAGTAAATTATTATCCAAACTTTAATGTCCACATCCATTTAATTAAACCATAACAACTGGATTGTAGACTGTCAAAATGACAAACTGATGGAACCAGTTACTTAAAAATGTGGCTGAGATGACCACTCTGGAAACTTTCAAAACTTGACTCTAGGAAACTCTGTGGTCATCAATTGGGTTTCTCGTGTTCCTTTAACTTGAACGCCCTTACGTTCCTATTGTAAATGTTTTGTCAGATGTCAGAAGTTTTTCTGATTTGTGTGGTTAGTGCAGTCACGTTACTGTCCTAGAGCCCTGGGTAGCCTGAGCACTTTGTGTGTGGAATTTGAACCTTTCTCTCATGTCTCGTCTGCATTCTCTTTTTACTTTCCACCACCTTAAACTAGACCAGTGTGACAAAGTGTGGGTATGCGCAGAGATGGATTTTTACCCCACACCCCTGTGTGTGTAACAACTTGAAGATGACATAGCAGGAATAGATTGTCCTCAACATCCCATAAACTTAGGTACGCAGTAAATGCTATAGGTATTGTCATGCTTATAAATGGCCATTAACCCCACCACAGAGAAGCACAAATCTGTTTTAACTACAGCAAATGACTTTTATTTATAAATTAGGTTTTAAAACTATCCCAGGCACATTAACTGTGGTAAGCTAGATAGCTTGCTGACTTCAAGCAAATGACACATACGGATAACCTTACACAAAAATATAAGAGTACTTTCCCTTCCATAAATTCCATTTAAGCAAAACATAAAAAGTGAACATCAAAGCTTTGTTGAAAGCTCATCAGTCATTGTTCTTTGTAATATTAATCAGGAGGAAAATTTTTTTTTTCTTTTTATCTTTTCAGTCAAGAAAGTGTTCGTTATCATTGTTGACATCTTATTCAAAGGTTAGAAGACAATGTTATCTGGTGCCGTCCCTGTAGTGTGAAGTCATTTTTCAGCAATGTACGGCAGCCAGCCAGTCAGACAAGTTTTTTTTTTGCTGTTTAGATGAATGTTTTCACTAATTTTGTAACTCTGCGTAACATTTCATTGTGTTTGTTTGCATGGTTTATGTTTAAATAATTATCAAAAATTTTCTCTTAACTATGGGCCAACTAATGCCAGCTTTATTGCTCTTTATTGGAAAGGCTCAGATTTCGGTTTAATTACATGTATTCATGAGATGACTGTTGTAATCAAAATTGTCATCATTCAAGCCAACAGCTTGCCACCATTACTGAGCAGGCAGAAGGTTGCATATGGTGACCAGATATTACATTGCAGTGTGCATTGTGCAACAATTTATTGATCTGCTGCCCCAGCTCGAGCTCTTTCTAAACCTTGAGGAATGAACAGAAAGTGGAATTGGCAGGACAGACGGCTGCATGGCTAAATGAGCCGAAGTGCAACTTTCAAGAGAAGGGCAGGAACTTGCTGCAGGTGACCAGTGCAGCAAATATGCTTTTTAAAATTATTTTATTTGAAGAAAGTAACATTGCATACAATCAAGTCAAACTTATACAACAAAATATTTCATAAAACTATGAAAACTAGAGAAAGAAGGGACAGCCAGGAACATGGGCAAATATAGTGGGGGGTTAAAAAAGGGAAAATTACTCCCTACCCAAAGTAAGTGCTTATTCTAAAATTTTATTAATTATATCTTGCCATATTTTTCAAAAGTTTTGAAAAGATCCTCTAAATGAGAATTAGATTTTTTCCAACTTCAGACGACAGTACAGAACATCAGTTACCCACTCACTTATAACAAACAGGTGGGTTGGGGGTTCTAGTTTAGCAGGAAAAAGTCTACGTGCTAGTGGTGAGGTGAAGGTAATTACAATCAGTTTGTCCTTCTCTACTTTCAGGCCATCTGGGAGTCCACCAAACACGACTGTCAATGGATTAGAAGTGATTGTGACCCGAGGCTTTCAAAGATCTTTCTCCAAAATGATGTTAATTTGGGGTACGTCCAAAAAATTTGGTGGCCCAGTGAGGCTGCAACATTTGCAGGTTGTGTCTTCACCTGGATACATTTTGGATGATTTTAAACAAGATAAAAATGATGGATGAAAGATTTTAAGTTTAATGATTGAATAATTTGCACATACGGAGATAGTGTATTCTGTGTATGGCTGCCTTAAACTCCTTTTCTGAGATATTAAGTAAAAGACCCTTTTCCCACAATTCCCTGGGATCTCTGAAAAGAAGGGACTTTACAATGTTTTCATACATTGTTAAAATGCTGTCCAACTCTTCAAGACTGATCAGTATTCTGGAATATAAATAGATGGGAGGTGTGGAAAATTGGGTATGTTCCTTTTAGCAAAATTTCTAATTTGAAAATAGTGGAAAAATTGTGTTGCGGAGAAGATACATTTGATGCACAATTGTTCATAAGATGCAAAAATATTATATACAGTCCTCTAAGTGTTTTAATCCTGGATGTTTTCCAAAGAATAAATACTGTGTAGGTTTGAGAGGGCTGAAAAAGATGATTATCATATTGACGTGCAACAGATAAAAGCCTCCCTGCCTTGAAGTGCTGTACATCCTGCATATTGTTCCACATTCTGAGTGACTGAAAGACAATTGGATTATTGGTATATTTACAATAAATTGCATTTACTGAGGCAGAAAGCAGGGCATATAAAATACAGCAAGATTTAATTTCTATTGCAGATCAGGCTTGCATATATTCATTAATTTGTGTCAATGTCCAGGCCTTTATTGCTTGTATATTTGCTGTCCAGTAATAAAACTGAAAGTTCGGTAGTGCCATGCCAGCTTCTCTAGTGTTGACCTTTGAATGCAAATATGCTTAATGTGAAAAATGCTAGTTCAAGAGCTAAAGGCTAACATTTCAAAAATCTGTTTTTTCTACCCTAAAAAATTCAAGCCATCCAAAGGGTGTAACAGGTGTTTTTAGAAGTTAAACCAGTTAGAGACGATTGCTGCATTCAGCTAAAGCTTGTCACTTGGATTGAGAATCTTCTTATGCAACTAATCATCTTTCTTATGCCAAACACAAACGACATGGTAACGGTTGCTGGGTATTTCAACTAATCTGATATTCTTTGACCATTTCAAATCTTTCAGAAAGCTTGTGTGTTTATATTTCTGGTTACAGATGAAATATTATGAAGAAAGGCCAACTGAACTTGGGTTCTAATCAAATGACACTCCAGCATCTACTTGTGCACAGATTCTGCACATGAACAACATATACAAAAGTGGTAAGGACTGTTATGGCACCAAGAGGTGCAAGAACCAGACAAACTGGACACCAGCCCCTCTCAAAACGTAAATGCATGGCTTCCTGCTGTAAAGCACTCTTAAGTTTTTCCTACAGGAGGGGTACACTCCTGGTGGGGGCCATGTGGCTGCAGATCTTAGTTGCAACTGGTTTCACAATCAGGGAGTCATTTTTGTCTTTTATTGACCTCATTTGTAAATTAGCTGATCTTTCTTATCCTTTGTGTATTCAGAAAATGCATTAATGTTAAATATACAATTTATACGAAAAAGGAAATAAACCTGGTATAAATAAAAGGAGAAAAAATATTTTTTTGAAGATTCAACATGGCTAAACAGAATTGATAATGCAAAATAAAGGACACACTCTCCAACACGGGGTGAAGTCTGTCTAGATTTAATATTTCGTCATAACCAGAATACAATTGAGTGTGTAGAGGTGATGAAATGACCATAACATAATACAATGCTCAGTGTTTTGGTAGAGTGCAAACTTCAAAGACAAAAACTGTTAAGTTTAACTTTGGCAGGGCGAATTTTGAACAGATGCAGCAAAGTCTAAAAGTGACAAACTGGGATAAGTTCTTAAATTTTGCAGATAGGCAAGGAGCAGTGTAAAAGTTTAAAAAAAGTTTTACATTTAATGCAGGAAAGGTACATAACTAATTTGAAATTACTAGGAAATTAAAAAAACAAAAAAAAAAACTCTTCAGTGGGTTAATAAAAAAATAAAAAAGCAGCTGCAAGTGGAAAAAACAGCTGTATATGGCCTATAAGACTAATAACTGCAATGTGAATTACAGAGCATATGAGAACATCAGGTCAACTACCCAGGAGGAAATTAGGGAAGCGAAAATGCAGTTAAAGAGAGCTATTGCAGATATGGCAAAAAATGACCCAAAGAGATTCTTTTAGTGTTTTAGTAGTAAAAGTACAGTCAAGGAGAAGGTGAAGTGCATCAGGAATAGTAAAGGAGAACTAAAAAATACAATGAAATAGCGGATGCTCTAAACTCACAATTTTTCTGAAGTCTTCAGATATGAGGATGTGAATAATCTCTCAGTGGTAACAGTGACTACCAAGGAGGTACTGAGTGATTTGGAAATTGAACACGAAGAAGGGCTGTTTAGATTAAATAAACTGAAACCAAATAAATCACCAGAGGCCTCATGTATAACGCCGTGCATAGAACTCACACTATAACATGGCGCAAGCCCAAAAGCGGGAATGTGCGTATGCACAGAAAAATCCAGATGCAGGAATCTGTATGTACGCAAACTTCCACGTTCTTGTGCTACATAAATCCCAATCAGCGTGAAAAGAAACGCACGTGCACGCGCCTTCTGTCCCGCCCCAACTCCTCCCAGAATTACGCCTCTTTGAATATGCAAATCAATATAAATAGCCTTCTGTGAAAAGACAATGGGAAAAGCACGGGGGAAAATATAAGAATTTCAGCGAATACTAAGTGGAGGCAAAGGAAAAACGTACTATTTGTTGGTTTAAACAGTGGTATAATCAACAAAATGAAGTTGATTGAGTGACAGAGTGTCGGAGAAAATCGAAAGCTCAAGTTCACAAAGTCGCACAATGCCCGAAATAAAGAAGTCACATATCAAAGTCGTCGTGAAAAGCGAGTCGTAGCCCACCGTCTGAGTGTCATATGAAAGCTTATTAGGGTACAGACAAAAAAAAATAGGCACACAGTGGGGGAAAAAAGCACGAAATGTCAACTTTAATCTCGAAAGTTTCACTTTATCATGTAGTTTATTTTGCCATTAAAGTAGAACATCATAAACTTCAACTTAAAATCATTTAATTTACTAGTTTCTCAAATCCCATTGTAACTAAAGTAGCACATTAAAAGCCTTGTTCTGTATTCGATCTTCTATGTGCTCTGTGTGTGTGAATCACTACCTGCTTCTTAAACGGGCTTTCTTTTTCTCCGACAGGGCACAGAATCCATTACATTTGTGATATTACAGCTCTCTGAATAATTAAAATATTGACATGTATATGTGATATCTTTTTCATGATGAAAGGAGTTAAAGCATGTTATTAAACATGGGAACACGGTGGCGCAGTGCTTGTTCATGTCTCACGCAAGAGGCTTGCTGCGCCATGTGCGACCTTCGATGAAATAATTTATTACAGAAGTACTGTCTCTTTCAAACGTACTAACCTTCAATTCCTGTCCTTACTTTTCTTTCTCCAAATACCCAATCGCCACACAATCAGCTCTGTAATAGACGTGAAGCAATTTGTAAGCTTAGAACGCCAATTCTTCAAAACTTTTAAGGAACATTGAAATATCTTCGTAGTACATGTTTAATTATTCTATCCGTCTATCCTTCCAGTGTCGCGTCAGCACCAGCAAGAAAACAGCGCAAGGCAGGAACAATCCCTGAACTAGCTAGCGCTGCTGCACCATGTCCTCACATGTTTAATTATTAACAATACAGATTATTTAAATGAAGTTAAAGTTTTATCTGTATAATATAATCAACATATTTTGCTGCATTTCATCTTAAAAATGATATCGTCATCATATGTAAATACGCGCTTTATAAAGTAGCACAGGTTGTGCAATATTATAACTGTAGTGCAAGTTTACAGTGAGGTAATTGTACTTATAAGTACAAATAGTTCAACAAGGAGCACTTGATGGACTGATGTGAGTGCATTTATAGTTCTTGGGATGAAACGTTTTCTAAACCGCAAAGTCCGTACAGGAAGGTCTCTGAAGCGTTTTGCTATGGCTGAGGCAGCGTCTGCTTCATGCTGTATACCGATCAGCTGCTGCTGTGATTCCCCACTCAGATACAGTGATATAAATACTCCGAGTGGTGCAGTGAGAGTAATTTGGAAAAAGATGATCTGCTGTGGCAACCCTTAACGGGAGCAGCTGAAAGAAGAAGAAGATGCAGTGAAAGTAACAACGCTAAAGCAGTTATGGTATTTGGAATACTATGGCTATTCCCTGGACCATTATATTGCTGCAGGTTAATTACAATCAGATGCATTACACTAATAAACAATATGCAGTTAGTTTCAGTGTATTTATAAAGCCGCGTCAGGAATGTGGATCTAAGAAAGAAAGGGTGACCACACAGGAACAGTAGCACTTCTTTGACGCTGGGTGCCACCAGTCTGCAAAACCGAGCTGAGAAATTGCGTATGCCAGGGTATGAGGTACCGTGGAAATGTGCATGGCTTTACGCCAAGTTTAGGTTTTATACATCGCGATTTGAGCGTGGAAACGTTCATACGCAAAATTTCTGTGCGTACGCACCGTTTATACATGAGGCCCCAGGACCAGATAATATTTGTCCTTTACTGCTTAAGGAGCTTACTGAGTACATACAGTATATAAACCCTTGATGAATATTTTTAAGTCACTGTGAACCGAGGAAATTCCGTAGGACAGAAACATTGGAAATATCATCCCATTATATAAAAAAATGGTGATCAAGCTGATCCACGCAACAAAAGGCCAGTAAGCATAACATTCATCAAAGGTAAATTAATGGAAGGAATCATTAAGGATAGTATTGAGCAACACATGGCAAGAACAGGAGTTTAACTGTACAGTCAGCATAGGCTCAGAAGTGGGAGGGCATGTTTTACATGCATTACCATCCCACCTTTTTTTGGAATGTGTTGTAGGCTTGAAATGCAGGAATGATTATATGGTATATTAACAAACAAAATGAAGTTGAACAGACAAAACATGAAATATTTTGGGTTCAAACTGTCTGCAATGAAATAACAGTCAAAGTAAATTTAAGAATCAGTGCATTTTTTTTTTTTACTTGCATTTTTTATACGTTCCCAACCTTTTCTGATTTAGGGTTGTACTAACATGCTGGTATTCTAGGAGGAAGCAACAAAAGGTTATGATCAAAGTGGGGTGCATATGATATTATTAATCTGGACTTTCAGAAAACATTTCATAAGGTACTACATGAGAAGTTGGGCATCAAACTAAATAAATAGGGGGTTCAGGGTGGTGTTTGTAGATGGGTGCAAAACTGGCTCTGACACAGGAAGCAGAAGGTGATGATACAAGGAATGTTATATGAAGTCAGTGATGTTAAGTGTGGTGTTCACACAGGGGTCAGTGCTGGGGCTGTTGCTATTGTTAATAAATGTAATTGATTTGTATACAAATATAAACAACAAGGTGGTTAAATTTGCAGATGTTACCACGATAGGTGCATTGGCAGATAATCTATAATCCGTTGAATCATTACAGAGGGACATGGACAGATGAAATTTAATGTCAGTAAATGTCAAGTATTACATGTAGGAAGGAAACATTTTAGGTTTGAATACACAATTGGAGGTCTGAAAATTGAAAGATTATCTTATGAGAAGGATTTAGAAGTCACAGTTGTTTGTTTCACAATCAACTTCCAGACATCGTTTAGAAGCCATTAAGATGGCTAACAGAATGTTAGGTTATACTGTATTGCATGGTGTACAGAGTACAAATCAAGGGAGCTCACGCTTTATAACACACTGGTTAGACCTCATCTGAAGTACTGTGTGCAGTTTTAGTTTCCAGGCTACAAAAACAAACCTAGCAGCACTGGAAAAAGTCCCAAGAAGAGTGACTAGGCTGATGTCAGAGCTACAGGGAATGAGTTAGGTGGAAAGATTAAAAGAGCTGAGCCTTTTCAGTTTAAGCAAAAGATGATTAAAGGGGACATGGTTGAAGTGTTTAAAATTATGAAGGGAATTAGTACAGTGGATCAAGACTGCCTGACTCGGTGGCTCAATTTAGTTTCACCAATTAGATAACCTAACATGTGATTTGGGTAAATTAGTGCCGAAGACTCAAACCCAGAGCTGCGAAGTAACCAAGTAGCAGCACTAACCACTGGATTACCATTATGTCTGTCTATAATCTAACTTCCTTTTTTAACCTCTCAAATTCAAATGATACAAAACAAGATCACATTATGTCTAACATTACACAATGACATCAGACGAACTTGCACACAGAGAAATGAATAAGACTATAATACAAAAAAATATAACTATATGAGATAAAAGTAATGTTTCAAATCATAAACACTTAGGGTAAGCTGTAAATAATGTGTGGGACTTAAGAGGCATCTTTAGATTTCAGAGTTTTTAAATCTGTGTAACACCATGTGTACTTGGACAAACACAACATGCTCTGTGTCTATTAGTTGTAACAGATTCCAAGTATGTCAGTTAGCTCAGGAAATAAAACAAAATCCTTGTAATTGACATGACAATTATATTTTATTTAGAAAGTTATATACATAAATTTCATAAGTTAAGACAGAGTGATTCAGGAGTGAATTTAAAGCTTAAAAGGCCCAAAGTGATTAGATAATGTGAGGATGCTCTGCTCACATACACAGTGCTGTGAAGTATCCCAAGGAAAGCACAGAACATGGATCTGTAGATAGACCCAACACTGAAACTCTTAAAAATGGGAAGGAATACTGAGTGTCACTTTCCAATATGGAAGTGTGAAACCTAAATGTTTGATTACCAGTATCTTAACTGGTAGCTGAAACTACTACAGGAAGCTCCGACTGAGCCTCTGGTAGATTTGCAGGCAAGACGACAGGAATAAATATCTGAAACAAGAAAAAGGCGAACAGAAGTTAAAGAACTGAAGAAAAGATGTAACCATTGCTTCACACGTGCAAAAATACAGAACTTACAATATTTTCTTGAAAGTACAGGGTTCCAGCTATCGGGTTAGTAAAGTTTCTGCAAAGGAAACGGTGCTGATCCAGTTTTCGACTCGTGTAGAAGGCACACTCCTCATCCAATAAGACATCTGTCATTCGCTGCCTGGCTTGTGCTGAAGTGAGAGGAGGCATCTTAGACCTTGGTCGAATTGAACCACCTGAGGAAAACATACTGCTTAGAATAGTCCATTAAACATAACTCACAATTCCTTAATGAAAAGTCAATAATTGCCGACAAAGCAGAAAAATATAACTTGAGCAATATTAGTTGTCTTACTTGCTAAGATTTCAAACACTTGCTTATTTTATTCTTAAACAACAGCATTTATTTGTTTTTATTAGCAATAAGATGCAAAAAATAAAGGAACCAGCAGTTGTCTGTCCACCATGTTTTCTTTTACACCTGCATGAAACCATTGTGCACTACTTGACTTAATAAAATACTTAGCAGGGAATTGAAGAGAAAAAAGTGAAGGATCAAGAATCACCCATCAGTTTTAGGCTTCAAATCATTTGGATGATATACTTAGAAAGGAAAAAATCTGCGTTATAAAAATGACCAACATTACAGAGTTAAAATCCCAATGAGCCATGAAATTAAATAAGAGCAATTACTGGCAAGGATTGCTTTTAGGACCAAAGTGGATCACACCAACCACCAACTTAGGAATAAAAGTGGAAATCGAGGACAGAAAGCCAGAGTGTTCATTTTAGATGCCAAGTATGAGCAAATGAAAACACAGAGTAATCCAAAGAAAGAGTGTGTACACTTTCTCTGTGCAGTGCAGTACAGAACAATGTGCATAATCTCGTGATCAGATACTCTGTTACTGCTCCACTGCCACTGTAGTATTGTGTGGTTTTTTGTTTTTTTTGTACAACGAATCATAGCATATATACAGCATAAATCAATCCACTTCACTCCCAACTTACGCATCACAATTTGAGAAATTCCAGTTTGACTTCCACACCAGTCACAGTACATGGCAGAAACCCATGTTGTAAATAACATTCTATTATCCCCTGATGAAGGAAATTGTACAGTAATTAGGTTGTCAGATTTAAGTGCAGTGTGACATAGGTGATCATTTTGTCACTTTTTAATTCTGTTGGAAACAACATTAGTTTTATTGAATCAGTGTGCAATTTAGCAATAATCTTTGACACTAGTGCTGTTTAAAACATACATTACAAAATTATCAAAAACCATTGTGAAAATGAAGAGCTCTCTAAATATGCAGGATACTGAGAAATGAAATCATGCATTTATTTCTAGTAAAATTGATTATTGTAATGCAGTGTTCACTGGCTGTTCAAATTGTTCACAATGCAGCTTTCATCTAATTCAAGATGATGCTGACAAGAATTATTATAAATACCAGAAAATATGAAATCATAACTCCAGTTCTCAAATCCTTACACTGGCTTCCAGTTAAGTTTCAAAATTTTAAGACTTCAAAATACTCCTTTTAACACAGTCTTAAATGGCCAAGGCCCTGCTTACTTATCTGAACTTGTTATTACTTATAAACCAGAGTACATTTTAAAATCTCATGATGCCGATTTATTTAAGGTTCCACATATTAATACAATAACAGCAGGAGGTTGAACTTTTACTTACAGTACCACAAAGCTGTTCAATGGTCTGCCTGCTAACATAAGAGATGCCTTTTCAGTTTCAGCTTTTAAATCCAGGCTGAACACTCACTATTTTAGTCTAGCATACCCAGACCTCAGTTGATGATTAGCTGTACACACTGCATTTCTGTTTGTTAGAAATCATTTATAAAATAGTATATTATTTATATTTTGGTAGAAATGACTAATTCTCTTCTAGTCTGTTTTTCCATCTGTATCTTGATGTAGCACTTGGTGCCACTGCTCTACTACCAAGCTGTTATCTTGAGAAATTGGAAAAGTCATCTCAGATAAAGGAGTACTGAAATCATCAGATGGAAAGATGCTCTCATCAGATGTGTTGACTTAGAATAGACTCTGCTACAGAAATGCCCAGGAGTGACCAGCTGGTTGAGGTCTCCAGGACTCTACCGATTTCTGACTTTGTCTTTGAATTTCTCTTTTATAATTACGATCTCTTCCATTGTGAACTCCCCTTAGCTCAACAATTAATTAATGAACAGATATGTTGGTTTTCATGTGTCCCATCAGTTTCTACTTAGTACAAATTAAGATACAGAATTGTTAACACACAGGAAACTAATTCTGTATTACGTAATTAGTATAATTTTGTCATATAATAGAATTTGTTTCTGACTAGTTTTTAAATTTTCAAATGTGAAAGATATTCCTATGTGAGGAAGAGGAAATTTTCGTTAGTGGATACAAACTTAAAATCGTGCTTATTATTCTGAACCCACTTTTTGCAAAATGAACGTGTTAGCCTCAGAAGTAGCACTTTAGGATCCAACCCTAGTCCATTGTGGGATTCGTTCATGCAAATCCTCACCCATCATAAAATATACATACCGTATGCCATAATATACTGTATGCTGGAGAACACACAAATACCATAGTGAACTTTGCCAAAATCAACTTCATTATTTTGGAGTGAAGTAGTAATGCTGACAGTGCTGCTCTGTGCAAATTTCATTTGAATGAAATAAAACTAAACATCTAATCACTACATCTGTCCGTAACAACTCAAATACATAACTATTATTTGGACTTCCTTTCTGTTTTGCCCATTTGCCTTTCTCTTGTCAGATCTATACACACACATACACAAGCAGCATAAATAAGTAAAGGGCTTTCTTAAGAAAGTCTCTTCACATGAAGCAGTACAGCTGAGTGAATATCAGATTCTTAAACTTCACTAGTGACACAGAACTGAGGCAATAACTAATAAATGTAATAATTCTCTAGGTAGGCTAAGTGAATGCCTCTCATTTAAACTGTCACAATTCTGTCACCTTGTGGCCAAAAGTTGGAATGTCAGCCAAATTCTGTAAATGTCCATATACACCATGGTGGTGTATACTAGCACTCCATCAGTGTCTTGTATTTTCTATTATATTAACACTGTATAAAACAAAACAGACCCATTTAATTTAATTTAATTTAATTTAATGTAGTGAATGAGGAACACAAGCTAAACATTTAATAAGGCTGGTATACCAGACAGTACACAAATTTACAATAGGCATATAAGAAAAAGTTACAATATGATGCGCATCTCTGCTTTATGTTCATGATATAATATATTTGATACATCTTTGCTCATCACTGTGGTAATTAATGTGTACTATAATGTGCTTGTGAGGACATGCATTCCACCCTAGTCTTGATCTATACATAGTCCTTTTTTGACTACTTTGTTGGATAGTTTAGCCAAAACTTTTCTTAAATATTTAGGCTCCTTTATACATGAAGCAGTATCATCAGATGGATTATAATGGCCTTGAATTGCAAGGAGCAGACAATTAAGAAATCTGCCATTTACAAAATTAGGGATAATTCTGAAAATTGGTGTGTATAGAAAATGCCAAAATATAAGAGATGGGTGGCATTTTAACAATTCTATCATTGCTGAGTGGAAGTTTACTAATTTAGTGGAATGCACTGATCAGAAAAGATCATTTAGAAAAAAAATTTAAATGTGTGGATATGCATTTAATAATTCATGTACTAATATAGTCTAACCTTCAAAAGTAAATACGAGTCTGAACATATTGTATTACTTTTGTAGCAAAATGCTTTGAATTTTGTTACAGCTTGCTTTCAATATAGAACAGTAGCACTTTCAGATTAAGCTCCTGCCTCCAATGATGATACAGCACATAAAAGTCAAAGGGTTCTTGTACACCGTGCACATGTATACCAGGACATACTGTGCGGTATACTGCATAATTATATACAGTATTTAAAATCTGTACTGTATCTGTACTGTGTAGAGAGGTAGCACCCCTGCAAGAAAACCACCTCTTCCAACCCTCGCAAACATATCCAGTTTTTAATACCTGGAAAAGTTTTGGGATTAAAATGCTCAGAGATCTTTATATAGACAACATATTTGCATCTTTTGAACAATTACATTCAAAATTCAACCTCCCAGCTAGACATTTCTTTCACTATCTTCAAATTAGAAATTTTGTTAAACAGAAATTGCCCAATTACTGCTCAATGCCGAGGAATTAAACACCATTTCCGCATTATATAAAATCTTATTAGAGTCCCTACTTTTCAAAGATCCAAGAGGACACTGGGAAGAAGATCTCTTAATCAATATATCAGAAAAGGAGTGGAAGGTAGCAAAGCAGAGAATTCACTCGAGCTCCATATGCGCAAAGCATAGAATTATTCAACTAAAAATTATGTATCGCGTTCATCTGTCTCGCTTAAAACTGTCCAAAATGTTTCCAGGGCAAGATCCAACCTGCGAATGCTGCAACCAAGCTCCTGCCTCACTGGGTCACATGTTCTGGGTCTGCACCAAATTAACAAAAATTTTTGTCCAAAATGAAAAGTGCCTTTCAGACAGCCTTGGGGTCACAATCCCTCCTAACCCATTAACAGCTGTGTTCGGTGTTCTTCCAGATGGACTTGAAGTGGAAAAGGACAAGCAAACGGTGATTGCATTCACTACACTTTTGGCACGCAGACTTATTCTGTTAAATTGGAAGAATCCTAACTCTCCTCTGATAAGTCAGTGGGAAACCGATGTTTTATATTATTTGAAATTGGAAAAAAATCAAATTCTCAGTTAGAGGATCTGTACAAAATTTTTTCAAAACCTGGCAGGATCTGATCAATATTATTTTACAATAGGAGAAATAACTATTACCGCATTTAATTCCCTTCTCCATCTCTTATTTACATATATATTTATTTCTCCCTTTCCTTTGCTTAATGTTGTCTTATTAAAAAGCCCTAAGCAATTCTCCTTTAGCTAAGCTCTCCTTCTCAGGGGTGGGGTTTGATTTGTCTTTAATTTGTTTGGTTATAAATTGATCTATTTGTATGGAATGATTACAATAAAAATTAATAAAATATATCTGTACTGTATGTCTGTAGCCAATCATCTGTTTATCAAGGGCAGAGAGGGGCTGAAGAAAGGCAGAAGGCAGTCATGGAGAGAACGCAAATACTTTACTAGACTTGCATTTCAGCTAAGTCTTGATGTATCGACTGACACTTTTTTTACATTAAAATTTTTTTTTTGCCTACTCTTTCATTATACACTAATTTGTTGAAACCGATCGTATTTTGCTTGTGCCCTTTGTTAATGCTGCCTGTTCCTATTTAGTGTGTTTGAAGTCATTTGATTCAGATGCTTACTAAAAAAAAATTGGATCACCGAGTTCTAGTTTCATCCCATGCTAGTTTAAACCCCCAAAACACCCCTTCAAAATGCAAACTGTATTGCACAAGGACATAAAACAAAGAATTGACAGACACAGAAAGAAACTGACAGAACCTCAAAAAGAATACCAGAATAATACACAACAGACACAAGAGCCAGCACACTAAAGCACTTGCATACATTTCATTAAACTCCAAAAATTAATTCTAGAAATTAGGAGAAGAGGTAGATCTTTTGCCCTGATTTAAAATAAATGAAGCAGCTTCACAAACAGATTTTAAAAAATGTTATCATTTGATATTAGTAAGCCTTTTCAGGATTTTGTCATTACAAAGAATGTCCTCCACACAATGTACCATGAAAGAGGAAAAGAAATATGAGGAACCAGAAACACAAACAGTGCAGTACAGGGATTAAGGAAAGCAGAAGGACCTTTCCCTAGAGTAGGCCTATTCAACTAGCGCCTGCAGTGCGAATCCAGCTGGTTTAATTTTTCAATGTTTCTACCATTCAATAAGTAACAATAGCCTTCCAAGGTCTACTGTTCAAGCAAATCAGCAAACGTAGATTGTGCAGTGGTAATATGGATATATCCCAGACTGGCTTTATTTAGTTTTAGAAAGGAAAAAAATAAAATTTGCATCTTAATCATTCACTTTTGGACGCAAAATGACAATGCCTACCCCAACCCAGAAAAAATGTGCATTTTGATTGCCATTAATTGAATCTTACCACTGGAATTTGTGCTAGCAGTTTTGTATAATAATGTCATGAGATATTGAACAATAGCGAATTCAACATTCCTTTCCAAAATAGAAAAAAAGGGATAGCAAAAACCTTTTTCTCCAACTGGACTGGACTGACAAATACTTTTTGACTTTGCATGAATACTACAAGTGTTAAACTGGTTGTGTTTACTGTGTACAGAAAGTTTGGCTGTGATAAAACAGTACAATGTGAAGAAGCACTATATGGTGCAGCATGGCTCGTTTTCTAACCCCCAAGAGGAATCAAATGAGTGGAGAATAAAGGTACAGTCACTGTTTGAATCTCTACAACAGAGATGGGAGGTGGCCCTTATTCATTTTTGTAAGGAACAGTAGTTAGATTCTGGCAAAACATAATTAGCCTTTTACAGACTGTTAAAATACAGCATACTGTTCATGTAGATGAGGGGATTTGTGACAAAACAATTAGGGATAGTGTGTCTGCTTCCATTACAAAGATGCCCCTCGTTGATATATCAAGTCTTTGAAAGGTAGAACTTCTTGCCAATAATCCTTAGGAAAAGCTTTAACCTTAATTGCTGTTGACAAAATGAATAGATCAATGCAACATTACACAGCTATATCTCTATGCAAGATTTTTTTGATGGAGTACACTTACAGGAAGAACTTCTTGGGATTAAATAGGTGGGAGGAAATACTTATGGGTGAGGTGAATTTTAAACGATTGTTCCTTTTTTTCTGACAAACACGAACTTGATTTGCAAAGGATTAACCTTTAGGTTATCATCAACATTGCACTAGTTATTTTAGGTTCAGCACAACGTAGCTGATAACTAGGCTATTTGCAATTATTCTTCATATGCAGTTTTTACATTGCTTTGTTATCACTCTGTCCAAAGTGGGGAGCAGAAACATATCATGAAAACAGTTATAGTACTAGTACTGTAAAATTAATGTGTGTAACTTCCAGCAAGAAGCACTGCCCATTTTGCCAGCTGCTCACCGACACATCAGCAGATCAAACTGACATAATGATGTTTGACGGTGCAGCAAAGAAAGGATCCTAAATCATTTCTGTGAACCCTGCCAGAAAATTGCATCTTATTGGCATGAGTGTCAACATAAATGTAGATGGCAGCTCAGAGTACATACAGGACAAACAATTTATGGCAGCTCTCTGTTTTGTATGCAGCATTTTAATACACTTGAACTCAATGAATCTAAAATTACAGGGGCAATTGTAATTTGTTGGCGACTTAGTGGAGCATCTTTCTGTATTCAAGGCAAATCTAGAGATTTTCACATACAACCTAAAGGCAATGAAATTATAGCACTTTCCACAGCGTAGAGTAGAGTACTTTTGAGCAGACAAACAGCAGCACATATGGCACCTACTATGGCAGACTTTCTTAAACAACTGACAAAGAGGTTTGCAGAGAGATTCCAAGATGTCATTATTCATACCAAGATGTTGGAGTTTGACAATGATCCATTCTCCATCATATCGGAGTCAAGTATCTGTGTCAAAACCAAGGAAGCACGTCCACGTATTGATGAGAGCTCACAACAAGTGGAATAAGTTGACGTTTGTCTTAAGGCAGCATTTGCAGTCTGAGGGTGCTGTGGGTCTTTGGACTTCTCAGGTCAATTAATATCAATACCCAAATATGAGAAAACCAGCCTTGCTAATTTTGACAATGCTTGGATCCATTCACATTTGTGAGCCAACTTTTTTCTCATATGAATGTCATTAAAATGAGCACACATTGCCAAGATGTATCATTTTCTAAGGATTGCTCTCACTTCATATGAGCTAAGCTGTAATATCTAAGTGCAATTGAGAGTATGTTTATAAGTAGTTCTACCTGTACCATTCCAAAGTTAATCTGCTACCTATTGTGTTTTAATGAAGAATACCATATAATGTTATTGTATGTTCAGATCTTCTTGATATCATGCTTATATTCTGTTCTGTGTAATAAAATACGGACTCATTTTAACCAGTGTTTATCTACTTTTAAGATACAATTTAAATTGTTTAGTTTTATTTTTTAGTTCTTATTTAGTTTTTTACCATTTTCTAATTTTAATATTTAGTTTTAGCTTTCTGTCATTTTCTAATTTTAGGGTTTTTTTTTTGTTTGTTTTTCCTTATTTTGTCACCATTATCTAATTTTTAACGTTTTTGTCACATAGTTATTAGTTTTGTATTACCAAAAATGTCCACACAGACACAATTTTGCAAGTATAAAAATAGTTTTGAAATTATTTGTCAGATTATCATTCATGGTGTACCTATGAACATAAAAAATAGAATTCAATTTTGTCTTGATAATTTGAAAGTTCTAGGCTTTCCTGTATAATCAAAAAATACAAGAATCAAATAAGTGTGCTCTAATGTCATTTGTTACCTTAACCAGCAACAAGGTTTAAGCAAATGTTTATTTAATTTCAAAAACACTTTGTTACTTTTTAGATTCCCTTTGCAAGCAGTAAGATCACCACACACATTTTATATTATTTTGATATCTTCTGATGCAAACTATATGTCATCTACCCATTTTGAAACTTGGAATGTGTATTTTTTCAGAGAATTCTTATTTTGCTTATTTTTTTTTAAATACTATTGAAATCACTACTTAATTTCTGTTAATAATAGCAATATCAGAAATGGAGATTAACGTTTTTCCATGTATATACTGAATTTCTACAAGCATACCATTTATGTTAAAATACTGAACATCTGTTATAGCAACATCTAGATCTTTCACTTAATAAGCAACAAGCAAAACCCTGGGAGCTTCTTGTAAGCCTAACCTGGGAGGATGTAATTTAACAACACATGTAGGAATAAACATATTTTGGCAATTTAGACCGCTTAATGACACACTTATAAAATCCAGCAATTAAACACTATCTGCACATTCAAATTATGCACACTCAGTCCACATACACATAGGGGAACCATTCAAGCTCCATACAGACACTGGTCAGGTTAGCAATTTCTATATTGCCTTTTGAATGCACTGAGCACTTCATAAACAGTCAAAGGAATACAACAGAAAAAAGCATTAATAACACGATATAAACTTTTATAACTTAAACTTCTGAGCCAAGCATATTCAAGTCACAATGTCTACATACAGGAGCCCCTTAATGTTAAACAAAATACTGGCAAAAATATTTAAAAATCTACTATCAACTTAGTCCTACAGATTTGTTTTCAGTGTTTAGCTAACTAAAAAGTGTTGGTAAACTTGAGTGGTACAGAAATAAGGGACCTGCCTCTCCATGGAGGCCAATGACTATCATCGAGGAATACTATGTGATGTTGACTTCATAGCAATTGATTTCCACCACTCGTGTAAACTAGTACAACAAAGTTATACTTACACTTGTACTTAATTTCTGGAAACAGGAAAAAGGTAGTAGCATATATCATTAGAAACATCCTAATTAAAACTCCCTCTGTTATTTTTCAGCTTCCCATCTTTACTATAGTATGCCAGCCACCACAGCTTTGCAGATGAATTCATGGAAACCATAGAGGTGCGAGGTACACTCATTCTAACTACTTGCGACATTAATATGCATTATCACAGATTATGTGAATAAAGTACTTGTGGAGGTGGAGACAATAAATAAGATCAGCCATTTGAAAAGAAAAACTGCTTATGGTGGTAGTAATCAGTTAAAAATGTGGTTGCTGGCTTGGTAACTCATTAAATATTCTGATTTACCATATAAACAAACAAAAAAATGGCCTTAAAGATACAATATTCTACAAAGTGAAGAATGTCAGACTCTCATAATTAACAGAAGAATAATTCTTAAACCAAATAAATTAATAAATAACACATATATATTTTACCATTTAAGGCCAGAAACGTGAGCAAAATGCATTTTATGTTGGGAGTACTTTTGTTTCTACTACTCATTATTTTTACTATTCTTCTCTGTGATGAAAAAGGGAAAGCTACAGTTTTCCTTATTACTTTGTTTCTGATTTGAAGACTTGTTATCAGACCACAAGGACCAGTGTGTCCACACTACTACTTTTTTTTTTTAAATCACCATACCTCCATTCAGTGAAAGGGCTGCACAAGACTGTAATGCTGAACAGCCTGATGCAACATTCTCTGGGTCAGTCAAAGAAGGTGATCCTGATGATCTAAAAAGTACTGGACTAGAGGCAAACTGTTCCTTTTCCATAGCAATGGATGACTGAGAAAAAGCAGAATTCTGTGAGGCTTGGGTCTGTGTAACTGCTACAACAGGAAGGGGCAGCGGCCCACATACTTTTCCACCTTGAGAAAACATAATAACAGATTCTCTGTGTACAGCCTGGAAAAAAGGAGGAGGAACTGAAGGGACAGCTTGATTTTGTTGTGAATGGGACTTCTCTTTATGTTGGTAATCTGTATGCTCCTTGTCCATTGGGGATTTCTGAAAAGAAAAAGAAAACTGAGCTTTAACTGACTTCAGAATAAAACAGATTTATGCCAAATTAACAATTTAAAACTTGACCTTCAGTGTAAAACAACATTTTAGATTAATTGCATGGGCATCCCTTTACCCCAGTTGGTAGTGCTGCTGCCAAATTGACTCCATGTCCAAAGTCTGAATCCTGGACTCCAGTATATTCATTGATCCAAAAAGCTACATTGAGTAGAGTTATCACATGCTCCACTTCCTCAGCTTCGCTGCCTAGCAGAGCAGATTGCTCTCTCTACAAGTGCCAAATAGCAAGCAAGAAGGATGCATCCCTGTTTTAAATTCAGACCAATTTTGACACTTTTCATATAGCTAGAATAAAATAAAGTTCAGCTAAATAATATACAAAAAAGTTTAAAATTATCCTTTGCCGAGTCTCTTTATAATTAGTTCTGATATGAATGTCAACACAGCTTAGAAGAAAATTATTCAGGTTTTGTTTGGATCAAGGTTAAAGCTTGGTAATCAATATAACCTGTCATTTTACCTTCTTTGGAAGTTTGGTTCTTTTCAGTGCAACATCCTCCTCAACTTTTTATAAACTTCTTCATGAAAATAGTTTGATGTTTTTAAATGTGCCAAATTATTTACTTTTTGACTTTCACACACCTCAACGCTGCATCATTGACTTCTGTGACTGTTAGTGTAGTGACTGAAGTACTGCATTCCCAGAAAGGGCCCTCCTGTTTACAAACAATTCTTTGCTGTATGTCCATGTTAAAAGAAAAAGTTATGTAGAGTGACATATTGGACCTAAAAAAAGGATAACCAGCCAGAAATATATATTTAATTTTTAAAACTTTTTCCCATCCATTTGTGATCAAATCTACCAGAGTCTAATCTGAAAGTATCAGACAAGCGAGAAAGCAAAAGCAGACAGCAAAGACAAGAAAATGTTTAGGCTAGTAGTAATGGAGTCTGATGAAGAATGTTCACTGTTAATTCAATATCGTAATTCAACAAGTTCTACAGTTCACTTTGTTTACCAGGCTAGTTACATGCAATTTGTGATTTTTGTTTGCAATTTTTACAGAAAGCTGCTTTCCTTGTCATCAGCCAATTTCACTTCAAATATCACTGCAGGATTTTTACAATGTTTTTTTTTTTTTTTTTTTTTAAATTGTGTGAACTTGATGGTGGACCCAATGCATCTGCCTTCCCTGGGGTTCTTCTCTAAACATGCATAAGATACTTTTCAAGTCTTTTTTTTTTTTTTTTTAGTTAAAATATTTGTAAAATGGTTTCTGAAAGTTAGTAAAGCAAACCTCAAAGTAAGTTTCAAAAAGAGTGGGCATAAAGCAAACTTATAAGGTCACTTTAATGAGAGTAAATAACTAAGTGGCTAATTGGCATTTCATGCCAAGTTTTAATAACTGATTACTACAAGGTTGTCTATGGTGCTGGTCTTTTATCTACAACAAATAAGCTCAACTTAGCATTTAATTTACTGGGTACAGATGTCTGTTTATCATCTCAATCAAGAAAATCCATATTGGAAAAATCCAACACAGCAAGTATGTATAAGAAATGATACAACACTTAAATCACACTTCCTGTTTTTCCAGTTTTTACGGTACACACGCCAGTTTATATCAATTCTGGTCTGAAAATAAAATTAAAAATTTCTACCCAGCATGCAAAAAGCTCCTAAATGTAGTAAGGGCACCAAAGGCAAGTCAAATAAATGGAATGGTCTAACTTGGGCAATGCAAAGAAAAGAAAATTGACCTTGTAAAAGACAGATCTGGTAAATGAGAGCCAAAATTAATTGGAATATCCATTACTGTACTTGAATGAGACAAAAGACTTTAAAACGTTTTACAGCTGACAAGATGGTTACTGGCCTGACAGTACCAGGGAAGCCTAATAGACATTTTGTGATCCTGCAGCATAGAGTGCAGATTTTGGATAAGGTAATTTTTTTTTTTTTTTTAAATAAAGAGCAGGGATTCAGTAGGAGAAGCTGCCAGCACAGTGCACTATAGTTAGAAGACCCCAAACTGTGCCATTAATTCTTTGCAGTTACTCTAAAATTGTTCTAAAACAAAAATAAGCCTAGGATGAAGAGTTCATACTTAGTACTCATCAGTCTTAAGAGTCAGAAGGAAACAGGCAGATAGAGAAAAAAAATTAAGTGGGAGTATTTTTTCAGCCCAAGCAGACACCGTACCTGAAAGTGAGGTAAGTCTATATATAATATTGAGCTCTTTCTAAATACTTAGTGTGCTGAAACAAGCTAAATTTTGAGTTGTGTCAACATAAATGTAATTTTGCACTCCACAGAATACTTTATTCATCAGGCTTGTTTGGTTACCTAGGTTGTCAAGACAACAAGGCACAGTAGTAATGTCTTGGCCAAAGAGACAATATGAGTCAAAATGAAAAAAATGAAATACAGTTATAAGCTTTCGGGAGTTCAGCAATTAAGCAAACACGTGAGCCTGACCACTGTGCAACTGCTGAATGTTAGAATTAACAAACCATGTAAAACCATGCCGGTAATGTTCCTTACAGCTTACTGAATAATGCAGTCACACCCACTCTCTTAAGGCAAGAAATAAATCTGCTTTTCAAAATAATTAAATAACAACCTTGAAATTCTTTGATATACTATTCATTATACTATATTAAGTATAAGGGTAGGGACACCAAGTGCTGAAGATAATCAGAGTTACTATAAAACAGTTTTTGGAAGAATGCCATTTTAAGGCTAACTTTTATTATACATGTGATGAAGGAATTAGCAGACTTGTTCAGAATTTTTTGCTGTATGCTTAAATAAAAAAAAAGATAAATTCCTTTCAATATTAATTTGGCACAGAGTCAAAGTTTTTCTTGTTCCAGTCATTGCTTTCAATGAAAGATAAAGCAAGGTTACATCACAGGAAGACATGGGCTTCACATCTACAAAGAATAACAAAATCTGTTACAGCCCCATTCCCCAGGTGATAGATCCAGAGGTCTGGAACTACAGGACCAACATTAATGTTCTCCTAGGGTCACTACTACTTTGAGATTTTTAGCCCTGCCTGAGTGTCCACCCAAAGTCTGGAGAGAAAAAAAAACAAACAAACAAAAAAAAAAGTAGTAATATCTCATCCACATATTTTAACAGTTGCCTAAGTGCCTGGTGAAATCTAGTCAGTTTTAATTGATCCTTTGAGTGTAGAAGTGCTCCCTGGTTTATGTTTGAAATGTACTTCACCCCAAATTCGTTTGTTATCCTAACTGGAAGAATTCACAGAAAATAACTATCTGCATTACAGTTTTTGTATAAGGCACCAACAAAAAGTTCTACATTCAGAGAAGACAGAATTTTCATTACCCAAGTCTAGGGAAATTTCTTCATAGAACATCAAGGTAGATAATCAATCAAACAAACAAACAAATAAATAAAAGCAGTGTCTAGCGATCTTGAGCAAAGTTCAAGAATGTAATGAATTAGTACAGAATAGAAAGATACCGTGTTTCCCCGAAAATAAGACAGGGTCTTATATTAATTTTTGCTCCAAAAGATATATAAAAGATATCTTATATTTATTCATACACAACAATATACATTTATCCAAATACAGTCATGTCATCTTCTTCTGGAATATCATCATAACTCTCCACATTCAAACCCTGAATTTCTTGCTACTCCAGCCACTTTTAGGATCCTCCAGGATCGATATGCGTGCTTTGATGTTTGATGAATGGTTTGATGTGGTGAAGCAAAATGGTGACATACAAATGCATTCGTTGTGCTTTGATGTTCAAGTGCCACATATTTCCCCAAGTAATGACACGACACATTTTAAAAGTCTCACATACCACCTTCTGTGCAGTCTTTTTTTTTTTTGTTTGCACCTTTACAATACCATCAGAATGTAGGCGGCGTATTTGAGCCACAGAAAAAAAAAAATCTATAATAATAAAAGGCAAAGCCCTCACTGACTGATTCACTCACTCACTGATGACTGACTCACTCATCACTAATTCTCCAACTTCCCGTGTAGGTGGAAGGCTGAAATTTGGCAGGCTGATTCCTTACAGCTTACTTACAAAAGTTAGGCAGGTTTCATTTAGAAATTCAACGCGTAACGGTCATAACTGGAACCTCTTTTTTCACAATATACTGTAATGGACGGCAGCTCGATGGCCGTGGGAGGAGGAGTTGAGTGTCACGTCATCACGCCTCCCACGTAATCACGTGAAAAGACTGTGAACGCAGTAGGGACAAATGAAGGAGGAGCCGCAAACAGCGAAGAACAAAAAATTCATTAAACAATTGAGAAGGGAGCGAGTGAAGCATACAAGCATGTTCATAAGGGAAACAAAGCATGGTGTAAAACGTAAGTTTAAATTAAGTTTATAGAAACGCTCCCGCTGCGGATTGCAATAACATATTCGCAAGATAAAAGTTTAATGAGAAGACACGAGGTATAAACGAACCACACGCCGTAGGGCAACGTTAGGGGCAACAGTTTCAACCATTCTATGATCTGCTTCTCGCAACTGAAAGACGGCACATGGCGGATGTTAGCCCACTTGCTCACCGCAACGTTAGGGGCTTCAACTCTGGTGCTGACGATATTAGATTCTCGAGAGGGGATGCAGTGAGTGTGTATGCCTGATGAGCCCAGAATTAAGGAGAAACACGTGTCGCATACTCTTTGCATTATTTGAAAGTAAACTATTAAAACCATTCTATGATCAGCTTCTGGGAACAGAAAGAGGGCACGTGGCGGATGTAAGGCGACTTCCTGACCAACCACAAGCGTAACCTGGCAGGTAACCATCCATACAGTCAGATTATGATTCAGAAAACGAATGCCATGAATTTAATTACCACGATCTACATACTGTCAAATAAACGAAACACACGCCATAGCGGGACAGCTGTGAAAAGCGAGGTTCACAAAAAAACAGATCCTTAACAAATTGTTATTGGTATATTTTCGATCCGTTTAAAAAGGTTTTATTTTCTTCTTAAAAAATTAAAACCAGTACTTCGCCGCAATGAAGCACGAGAATTTGGCTATATATATCTGCTTCTCACAATTAAAAGAGGGCACGTGGCGGATTTTAGATGACTTCATGACCAAACATAAGTGTTACCTGCCAGGTAGGGTTACCACTTTTAATACAAAAAAATAAGGGACGCATACTGCAGCGGGTGCCACATCCCAGTGCCAACAGTTTGCAGACTCTATTTAAAAGACCCGCCCTCCTCACTGGACAGTTAAAAAGACCAATCAAACTAACGATGACATCAAATATTACCCAATCAAAAGTAGGAAAGGAGGCATCTTCATAAAATGCGTGTGGGATGATTTGCATGAGACGCTGCTTTAAAAAAAATGATAAAAAAAATATTGATTCAAAACGGGACGCGCAATTTCATTCTCAAATACGGGACGATTCCGTATTTTAAAGGACGGGTGGCAACCCTACAGTGCCAGGTAACCACCCATACAATCAGACTGTGTTTCAGACTAGGAATGCAATGAATGTAATTACCCCGATCTACATACAAGGCGAAAGTCTTGCAACATTCAAAGATGATGGGTTGGGATGAGTACACCATAGAACATAAAAGAGCTTATGAAGCCTTGAACCGAAAAAAGCAAGATCTCAGAGATCATAAAAAAAAAAATAGGAGGTAATGTCGTTTTACTCGCTGTAGATTTTAGTGAAACATTACCAGTTATTTCACGAGGGAGACCAGCAGATGAACTCAACGCGTGTTTAAATTCCATGCTTCTCCCACGCTCGGTTATATGTCGCGTGTTCTCGGGTAGGTGCACCAAACAATGTATACATTTAAGCATGTAATGGGCAAACAAAAAATGAGGTATACCCGAAGGCACTGCAGTAGTACTTAATGTAACTTTACTTCTTAAATCTTAATGTTTTACTGTTTAATAATTTATACGCTTCTTATATGTTGTTCAAATTCTTTTATCAAAATACCAGTGACAGCGCAATGCACGATAACGTGGAGTGAATACACCATACGCATCCGCCCACGGCCGCCCTGGTGTGCGCAGATAGGAGTTGATTCTACAATAAAATAAACTAAAGATAAAAACCCAGGATTGTTTCCTGCCTTGCGCCCTGTGTTGGCTGGGATTGGCTCCAGCAGACCCCCGTGACCCTGTGTTCGGATTCAGCGGGTTGGAAAATGGATGGATGGATGGATAAAAAGAGTAATACAATCATCACCCTTAAAGTGGATAGTAGACGTGACGTTCTATATGTGTACCAGATTTCAAGTCAATAGGTGAAACGGTTTGCGAGCTACAGGTGATTTAAAATCCTGGACAGACAAACAAATAGCCACGGTAGCAAATTACAGAAGAAGATTTTACTGTTTAATAATTTATATTTATATGAAATGTGCTTCTTATATATTACTTCATATTCTCATATGATAATGATGTTAATGTTGTTTATATTGATTTCTATGTTATTGTAAGTGCATGTATGTGTGTATATATATATTATATATGTGTATGTGTGTGTGTATATATATATTATATATGTGTATATATATATATATATATATATATATATATATACACACACACATATACATACTAGCAAAATACCCGCGCTTCGCAGCGGAGAAGTAGTGTGTTAAAGAGGTTATGAAAAAGAAAAGGAAACATTTTAAAAATAACGTAACATGATTGTCAATGTAATTGTGTTGTCATTGTTATGAGTGTTGCTGTCTTTTATATATATAATATATACATACACACACATATAAACATATATATACATATATATACACACATCAACATATTTTATATATATATATATATATATATATATATATATATATATATATATATATATATATATATATATATATATATATATATATATATACACACACACACACACACATACATATACAGATATATATATAGCAAAATACCCACGCTTCGCAGTGGAGAAGTAGTGTGTTAAAGAGGTTATGAAAAAGTAAAGGAAACATTTTAAAAATAACGTAACATGATTGTCAATGTAATTGTGTTGTCATTGTTATAAGTGTTGCTGTCATATATATATATATATATATATATATATATATATATATATATATGTGTATGTGTATATGTATATATATATGACAGCAACACTTATAACAATGACAACACAATTACATTGACAATCATGTTATGTTATTTTTAAAATGTTTCCTTTACTTTTTCATAACCTCTTTAACACACTACTTCTCCGCTGTGAAGCGCGGGTATTTTGCTAGTAAATAAATAAGGGCAAAACTGAAAATGTCTATTTTGTGAAAGTGGAAATTTCAGCTTTAAACTCATAATGTCCTCTTTAAACCTCGTAGTTTACTTTATCATTAAAGTAGACTGTCGTAAACATCATCTTAAAACCGACCCAGTTGTTAAATCGCTACACGCTTCTGGGGTTTCCTCCTGACCCGACAGCAGCGGCAAGCAGCACCGCCACACAGAACACATTAAATTTATAATATTCCAGCTCTCTGCACATTCAGAATTCTTAGATTTATACTTGATATCACTTTCATGATGAAATGCATTAATAATATACATTTCTACAGATAAATTATTAACTTTATTTAAATAATGAATACTGCCAATAGTTACACATATGGGGTGGCACTGCTTTTTCACAGGGAGTCACGTTCCTTGTGATCCCTGCCTAGAGTTTGCATGTTTTCCTGGTGGGTTTCCATAGTGTGCTCAGTTTTCCATCCAAAGACATGAAGGTTTGGGGATTTGGTGAAGCTACACTGACGCCAGTGTATGTGTGTGCTTGTGTTCACCTTGCGATGAGCTGATGCCCCGTCCAGAGATTTTCTTTCTGTTTTGCACCGATGCTGCTGGAATGGGAGCATCCCCGAATTGATGGATGTAATCATTAAACATTCTTTTCAGAGATATTGTTGGAAGGTGTCCTCGGAATTTAATGGATGTTTCGGGCACACGCGTCACATCATGTGAGGTATAAACCTGGCCTTAGGCGCCTTACTTTTCAGCTGACGATCTTGACTAGGGCTTATTTTTGGGGTAGGGCTTATATTATAGAGCAGCCTGGAAATCATGCTAGGGCTTATTTGCAGAGTAGGTCTTATTTTTGGGGAAACACGGTAAATTGAAGCTCAGCTAAAGGTACATAGTACATATGAAATCTACTGTCAATTAGTGTTAGGATAGAACTTTTACCTATAGTCAATCAGATATGCATGTATTATCAACATTTTTCTTATAATGATGACTGAAATAGTAAACATACAAAATTTACTGTTATAGCAGGAGAACAGTTTATTTAAATTAAGTAACTGCACTACTAAAATAAATTGAAATTTATTATCCTGAATTAAATGATTTACCAAACTAATTAAATGTTTCTAATAAAGTAAAATAATAAAAATGTCAAGTGCTTCAAGTTTGTAGGCAGAGGGGGGTGGGGGTCAAAGTGCCCTGGAGATGTTTGTTCTTCATTATATTACAAAAATTATTCACTGGTTTGCCATCCCAGTGTCGCACTGGAGTTTTGTGCCACTGTTTCTGAAAGCTCACCTTTTTATCCTCAGTTTTCCCAGGGTGATGCCTTTCTAGGCAGCTCGTCACAGATTGACTGTCCTCTTGAGTATCTTTAGCCTCATTAAACAGGCAAACTGCCAATTCCTTCTGTCAGTAAGCAAACACAAGTTTGTGTTACATATGTTCTTTTTAGAAAAGATTTACATGTCTGTGCAGTAGAGGCTAAACAAGGAGGGAACAGGAAGGAAAGAAACTGAAAAAAAATATAATGAACCACTGTGTAAAATATCCATTACCATTTCAGGACTGGCACCTTTTCCATAAGATTCATTTGACAGGTTTTGCCCAAAGTACTGCCTAGGCTGGATAGGCGTCTGAGGGACATTTAAAAAAAAACAAAAAGAAAAACAACATATCAGCATAATAGTTTTCTAAATGGACTCAGGCTCTGAGTAAATAGCTTGTACATGTTATCAACGGCAATTGCATGTACATCGTTATTCAAAGTAAGGATTTACAAGGCTACCATTTACAGCATGTACTTTGCCATTTACATTTATTTTCATTAAATATGAATTGCTTCTTGGATTTAGTGAGTTGTGATAGTTATAGATTGCCTTGGTTCTACTGATGGCAAAAAAACAGAATTAGAATATATAAAGGAATGGAAAGCTAGTCTGGAATTGAATGGCTTTATAATAAATAAAGAAAGGAATAAGGTGATGCTTAGAGGTGAAGGGGCAAGAGGTATAAAAGATGTAGATACTTGGCCACGTGATGTATGTGGTACAGGTGATGGGAGAGACTCAATCCGATCCACGTGTTTTCAGACATGAGTGCATTAAAGATGTAGAGGTGCAAAGAGTTACAGGCAATAAGCAGAACCTTGTTTCCGAAAAGACAGATACAAGATGCTGATGTAATAAGTGTAAATTTAGAAATGGGCAATGGTGTTTTTCTAGAACAATTAGGGAGGTTTTACTACTTGTTGACATGATGACTGCAAATGGAGGAGTGTGCACAGATGTGATAGCAAAGGTAGAAAGGGGATGGAAGAAAGTCTGGGAGTTGTTCTTCATTCTCGCTACTAAAGTTAACTCTCCCACACTGAAGAGAAAGTTAATGAAAGTTGTGTGAGGAGCAGAATGGGACACCTTTATGTTCTGCCTTCATTGACTAACAGTGGGTTTGTGGGGGATGCATGAAAATGATCACATGTGTGCAACAAGTGGCACAGAATGAGAGGAAGATAAAAGCTGAGTCATGAAATAGATTTGCTTTGGAAACAATAGAAGTTCTGAAGAGAAACAGATTCATTTGGATCAAGCATGTAGAACGATCAGTAGAGGATGATTGGGTGAAAAGGTGTGTTATGATGGAGATTGAGGATAATAGGCTCAGAGAGGGAGGTCAAAGAACATATGCTTAGAACCTCAAAGTACAAGGAAAAAAGATTTGAAAACACCCAGCCAACCTGGATAAACCTGGAAATGAAGGTGAAACTGATGGAGATGGTGGCATTAAACATTAAATAATAGTTTATATCATGTTTTCGTTTATTTTAAATATGCAACAAAACTTAAAAATCAAAATGGTGCATTGTTTCCATATTGAACATTACTAACTAACTGTGGATGTGTGTGCAATCCACCTCTTCCACGACACTGAACTGTGCACATTCATTACAAAATGAACAGATGTGTTCATTACAATCAGAGAATGAAATATGAAGCCTCCATTCATTTATTAGGACTGTGTAGGACACTGTTGGAAATAACTAATTTTGTTATCTCTCATTTCCTTTTATAAATGCATGACAATACAAGTTAAACTATTTCACCCCATTTGATCTTAAAAGTTATTTCGCTCTCAAAGCAAACACAAATCTATTCCTGAAGCAATTCCATGATGAGGTAAAAGAGGTAAGTACACAAGCCTGAAAGAAACATGTTCTAAAACTCTCCTGTCTCGAACATAAAGCAGTTTCAGACATGTCCTTATGCTGCTTTTATTTTCGAAATGTGTTTACAAGGGGCTGTAGCCATTTTTATATGTTGTTTCACTCACATTTTTCTTATGTATTTATTGTGCCTTCTGAAGTTATTCATCTACTTGCAGTCACGTATGAGTACAGTACCAACTTTTTTCAGTACTACCGATCCTGTAAAAAAGCTGGTACCAATAATTTTCAGAACATTGGTAATGGATTAGAAACAAAATAATCGGTTCTTGTGACATCCCTACTGGGCAGAAATGGAAAATATTAAATTCTGTGGTGCTATGCACTTATTTGTCAAGAGTACTTCTAAGTTAGTGTACTGCTTCAATTTCAGCAAGAAAGACCATCGAAAAATGAACTGTGTTAATCCTAAAGACATATTTCATTCTTACCTGGTCATTTTGAGATTGCACAACAGCTCTTCTCTGAATATCTCGGTATGCACTAGCATTTTTAATGAGTGATCGAATCCTCTAAAAAAAATAAATAAATAAATAAAAACAAAACTATTTAATAAATTCAAGTACTGAGCTTTGCAATTTTTCAAATTTATTAGAAAACAAACATTCAGGAAAATTGCTATATAACGTGAAGCAATAGGAACATTCACTAATTGTATGCCTCAAGACAATTATCGTATTACTGACCAGTGAGTTGTGTCGGATGTCTGGCACTCTCTGAACACTCCACTTAGGAGTCTGAGGTGAACTAGAGCAAGCAGCTTGGTTAAAACCTGTCAAGAGAGTTTGAAAAGCATAGATAATTGATTTAATTTGGTTAATAATCATGAGAAAACTTGCATAGATTCACTGTAGCCTTTTTTAGACTAAAGGTAGAATTGAACTAAATTGTTCATGGTCATCAGTCACATATTCCCAGCCAAATTAAAATCACAGAAAAGAAAAGAAAAGGCTCACCCAACTTAAATGACAACACAAAATAAAATTAGAAATTTGTAGACAAACTAAGTGTTTTTTAAAAGAAAACAGAATACATTTCTTTCTAATTTGTTATATAGTATATTTACTCCAACTCTTCTGAATGCTAGTGTACAACACAGGTACGTGTATAAGTGTGTACAGGGTACTCTCACTCGACAGGGCCAATTTACAGTTGCACACACTAGATCTGAACTGAAAACTCTTTGCTAAACACTAAGGTGTTAGAGGCAGAAAGAAATTCAGAGAAACCAAATCAACTAGGATTGCTAACCAAACACATGTGACATTTACCAAAACCTCACATAACTACAATATATGCATGCCAACCTTTAAACTGTCCCTCCGATAATGTCACATACACAACACATTCCTGGGTCTTTCTGGGAAAGGTTACCATAATAACTACCACTGTGAAAGAATGCAAAATGCTGGCACCCATAACAACACAAAATGGTGACAATAATGAAACGCTAAATAAAATTTAAATTGTTCATATATACCTTCCAGAACAAAATAAACATTACCATCAAATCCATGGGTAAGAAAACTGGCAATTGAATGTCTACTTTAATAAAAATGGCTTTATAATAATAATTAATAAAAATTTAAGAAACTATCAGATCACATCACCTATTTTTTTGCTGCAGACCTATATGAGTTATGTACATTAACTTCCTTAGCATTATGTTTATCCTAGGAAAAACAAACCAAAACTGTTCAATTTTTGTTGTACTGATACAGATTTAGTATACGTACTTCCTATGATATGTTTTAGAACAGTACCAAAACAAACGGGCATTGATCAAAGAGACAGTGAAAGATTTTTTCTATTGCTTGTGCATGTCAAGGTAGAATGTCAGTGCTTGATCCACATGATCGTATTGACTGTACTTTCCATCCTACTTGATCCCTCTATCAGTGTTAAGTATCAAATTCCACATGTACCGAGAGCTCAATTCACACAGCATAGAGAACTTGATATTGAATCACGGCTGTTTGGATGCATCGTACTGTATCCATTAAAACCTTTCCTTGAAACTTTTGTCAATATTTATGTCAAAATTGGAAACCCACATCTTCTACATATTTGTGATGATTACCTGATAAACACCCCACAGTTTCTACAGTTTTGATGCTAAGTGATTAGTCTCATGATAGTCATCATTATTAGTAAAATGCAGGGTTTTCATAATGAGTGAAAAACGACGCTCATAACTTCAGCAAAAATGGGGGACTGCATCAACCAGTTTGTGGACCAGTACCATCTCTGGACTGGTTTATCTACTATTCCCAGCAGTATCAGGAGACTGCAGCCATAGCCAGCCAGCGACTGTGACAAGCAAATGGTTTACCTGTAACATAGCGGTTTTGTTATAAAAACTATTTTCCCCACCAGACAATTATAAACAAATTGTTCATAGTCCAGATAATCCTAATCAACAGACATCTTTATACCGGGGATACCCATAAACGATCAACAAGGAGGTGCAGAAGATTCAGCTGACACCTAACACTGAAAACTTGGCAAATCGGAATCTACAGAGCAGGTGGCAGTTTCACTGTACGTGTCAATGTCCGATGGCCAATTCACATTGTCAACACTATTACTCAATTTGTGAAATACTTTAACTTCAGTTTGTTCCAAAACTGTCTTTACGGCTTGTGTTTTTGGTTGAAGGCGCCACCCCATCAATGAATATTGATAAGTTACCATAAACTGGCAGAATGCAAAGAAATATTCATGATTTTAGTTCATCCACTAAATGGCAAAACAATACTGTCCCAAGAGTTATTTGGGATTAATACTGTGAAGCAGATCATTACAAATCACAACTGAGTCCGACTCGGGCTTAACCGTACTTATATACAATTCTGAGCCTTAGTCACGCTTGGAGTGAACATCAAGGAGGTTAAGAAAGAGGATTTCTAATTTAAAAAAAAAAAAATCACAAAGAACATACAGGTATAGAGATTCAGAATATTCCACCAAGATGTGAATTTTAAGTCAATGAAAATGATAATTTAAATAAAAATGAGAAAAAAAAGTGCTACAATATTTACTTGCCTACATCTTTATTCATAGTAGTATTTAATCTAACACTTTATAGTTCTAGATTGTTAATAAAAATCTATTCATCTTTTAATCATTTGCAAACCTTTCTGAAAACATGTTTTCCCTTTTATGTTACGTGTTATTAAGTATAGATAAATTTGCCATTTTTGCCCATCAATTATTTAATATTAATCTACAACACAATAAAGTGTGAAGAAAGTGAAGTTATGAAGGCATTTAAAACATCGGAGAGTAATCTGTATTGGTCTACTGTCCACTCATAGGCAGCAAGAGATTACCTGACCCTTTTGGGTTTTGCCTTTGGTGTCTGCTGGCTTTGCAGAATAACTCTGGTTTAATGATAGTCATTTCAAAGAATTCCTTTCCTTCAACTAGCATCCACAGAATAGTAAAACCACATTCACCAATGTTGGCTTGCATCTCATTTCACAGTGCTTCTACAGGGCTCTTTACCTCTCCTAAACCACTTGTACAGATTCCTCAATGAGGCAACTACTCACAGTTTACAAAAATATTTTTTTTTGTTTGACTGAAGTTGCAAGAATTGAGAAATGGCATGATACTGCAGTTATCTTTTGCTCAAGAAAACATTTGCATCATTTACAAATCTAAGTACAGTATATATTTAATTTTACACGCAAATTACAAAATTCAGTCAGATCTTAAACACTAGTCTAAACAAGGGAGGTACAAGAACATGTATATGCAATACTTTGTTCCATATCAGTTATTGTCTAAAGACAGAGACAGATAAGAATAAAAAACGTTAAGTTTCTGTATCATTTTGTGCATTCAGTTAATTGTGAAAACATTGTTTTCGTATGTAATTTACTAGTTTGATAATATTATACCTTAACTATCACAAGCAAATGTGCTTCATAAAAACACCTAGATTTCAGACGCCTGATTATATTAAGCAAGTTTGAAAATGTTTAGCTTCTTAACTGTGAAGTTAGTCCGAAATTAAAATAAAAGTAAATCTGAATAAATTAACAAATTCTACATGCAGAGTAAAAAGAAAAAAACCAGAAAGAAAACCAAATTTTAATCTTATTCAATTCATGTCATAGTCGTTTAAAATCCTGGGGGAAGCTAATTAGGGAAAAAGAGAAACTGAAAAAAGCGTATTGCTTACCTGATAAAAGCTCATGCCAAGGTCTTTAATAGTCAAATTTGAAATATTTAGAAAAAATGGAATTGTGCTTTTTTCATCTTTATCTTTACAGAGTCATCCTGTGATGACCACCAAAAACAAGGTTATGTATAACATTGCTAAGCAGTGACCAAGTGCTACAGCCATCCAGAATGGTTTATCATTCCGAGTAAGCCAACCAGTTGCAAAAAATGTAAAACGTCTTCTTTCAAATATCAAGGATTGGAACAATGAATATTAAACAGACATATAGAAGTAAGTATTGGACACCAATCTATCATATGATAATGTAAGAAAAATCTTTGCTAAAGTTTTTGAAATTTTTAAGGATTAATATGCTTGTTGATGCATATTATTTTTTTTGGTTTTGTAGGTTTTATTTATGCTTAACCTTCCTATGCTATGTTTCCTTCCCACATTACTACTATTAAACTTCACTTTTTTCACTGTACCAGCTAGTCTTACTATTAAGCTTAAAAACAAAACATTTTTTGGTACTTTTCTACAGTGCTGCATTATTCTTCTGCTTGGTGATTTTTTCTCTCCCAATTACTGATAGACATTGAAATTAAGCTGCCCCAGTAGATAGATAGATAAAGTATCTATCTATCTATCTATCTATCTACTGGGGCAGCTTAATTTCAATGTCTATCATTGCTTAAGAGGAAGAAGGTGCTTTCAGACTTAGAAATCGCTACAAATTGGCTAGAAGCTTTACTGACAATTTACTATTCTATAATGTAATTGTAACTCTGACCATGCTGCCCTCAAACTATCAAAATCCACCAACAGCTGATATCTGGTGTTTCAGTCCATTATTACTAACTGATAAAATATTTTATCAAATTAATTTGTACACAAACTGGCAATTTTTAAAGACACTAACCCACCTTGGATTTATCTGCAGGTATACTCTGGGAAGCACTTAAAAGCATATCTAAAGATAAAGAACCACACAATATGCCTTAATCTCTAAGGGTCTTATACATTGGTGGAGAGATGAATGCTTGAAATGCCGAAATTATTAGCCGTGGTTTACATGTATACCCCACAATACTTCTCTACATGACATTCACCCATGTCTCAGACACAACAGAGGCCAAGGGCCAGTCAACCCCTTGTCGGGTTAGAGATAGACGGTCTGCACCTAGGTCACTAAAATGATAACCTCAAATACAAAGCAAGAATACCTTAACAATGGCTGAGGCTAGCTATCTCTGCTCATAAGACATACTGCTGTAATGACACCAATATCCTATAGCACCCAAATTGTTACTCATGAAAGGGGAAAATTTCAAACTACCTTAGCCAAGACTAAGACTCTCTTCAAGAGCTCTACTCCTGCTGGGCACCATGGGTGTGGTGCTCCACTCCCAGATAGTTACCTTTGAAATGGCAGCACCGATAATCTAACAGAGGCCAGGAGAGCATCCTGCCAGAGTGCCAATCCACTTTGCAGCCTTTGAAAGAGTTTAACAAAGCACCTGAATGAGCACAACTCAAACCTGAAAACACACAAATCACTTACGAGGCATATGACTCATCTGAATGAGCCTGGCTCACTACATTCATCACTTGTGGCAGATGATAATAAACAAGGCAGTATCAGTGAAATAATACTCAAACTTAAGCAATGATTAAATGAATTTGCAGAGAAAACCAGGCATCAAAAAACAGAAGAAGAAGAAAACATTCAACCTGAACTATTTCAATCAATGTATAGCCAAGAGAGAGATGTCCATATAAATTAAGAGTCCATTGTTCTTAATCCAACTAAGGCATTCTTTAAAAGTATGCACCATAGCGTAGCATTTCTCCTCTTCTCCAATGGGGCATATTTTCATTTTGTAGGTAAGGCTGTACTTTCATCCTTGGACAGCATGATATTTTGTTGCGTCTTCAAAACTGCCTACACCTTCTCTTTTGTAGAAGAAGAATGTTCTCCTCAGCACTATGTGTTTCTTTGTGTTTGTAAAACTATTTTGTAACTTGCCAGTGAGAGACGCTTTGGCTTATGAATTAACAAAAAATATGTTATTCCAGGGTTCAGGAGAAATAGTGTCCACTATGAATAAAATGTAAGCTGTTTCTTGTTTTCCTTTGCTCAGAGTGAATGTTTCAGGGACAAGGTCACAAGGCTGCAGAACTGGACATGTAGTTTATGCAAAGGCGTCTCTCCTGTGCTTAGCTTCCAAAACACAGATAATGCTTAGCTCAACAGACATATTGTTTAACTTTGCTGTTATGATAAGGATGTTTTTTCTGTCTTATTAATCATGAGATGCTGAAGTATAAAAAACCCCTCCTGGCTTTTGCTCGGGGTTCAATTGAGCTTTGCGGCTATAGGTTATACTCTTTTGAATCTCTACTTACTGCGACTCCAAAGAAATAAATAAACGAGAATTGAGAAAATATTATCTGTCTGCTTTTCAGTGTGCATTTTTTCGTCCACAGTTTTGGCGCCCGAACGTGGGGCAGGTGACGGGCAGACGACTCCCTGGGCGGGTTCGTCCAAGTGGACCGATTTCCGGGATCGAGGACCAGCTCCGGTAAAAGTTAGGACTGGCCAACCTTGGGCGCTTTCCTGCGTGGGGAGTCGCTGACCTCCTCCTGACCGAAACGAAAAGCAACTGGACGGGATTTTTCCAGGCAGGCAGAAGGAGTCGCGGTGAGTAGATTCGGGGGATTCCCGTTGGTTTGACTGGTGTGCTGGAAGAAATAGAAGTATACGGGGGAATAATAAAAGAGAATAAGAAATAAAAAGCATGCTAAAAGAATAGAGAATTATACCGTATCGACCTAGAAGGGTTTTAGGGATTCATAGAGAGTGACGGCACAGTGTGAATGCTAGTAAGTCATCCCTTAAGAATTCGAGTAGAAAGGACCGAGTGGCACGTTCCTATATTAAGAGGAATAGGGGTGAAAGGGGCAGTTAGAGTACGTGTGAAATTTGAAGAGGGGAGGTTGATTTCCACTTGTCAACTGGTTGATTCCGGGGACGACAAGTGGAACGAGAAATAATCGGGGATTGGGTTGCTCTCTATTGAAGGCCTGCCGCTTACTATGGGAAATTGTAATGGCACGCCAGTCAAACAGGTCCCCCAGGGTCCTCAAAACTTAATGTTAGAAGGATTGTTTTCGGAGAATCACCAGGCTCCAAGCACGTCCGCGGGATTTAAGGGCGGGTCCCCTAGAAAGTTTATAGAAAAGAAAACTGGGTTGGATTTTACAAAGGCATGTAGGAGGTGGAATAAACAGAGCGGTGGAAAATGGCCAATTGAAGGCACGTGTAATCTATGTGAAATACAAGAAATTAGAAAGATATTGTGCATAAATACACAGGGCTGTTGCAAAGGAGGACCCTACCGAATGGACATGTTTGATAGATGGGAACTAATAATTAAAGATCGCACATTGGAGGCTATACAGAAACGAAATGAGTTATTAGCTGCAGAAGTTAAAACACGGAAAGAAAAAGAGGAATTACTGATAGCTTTACAGAAAGTGCAAGCAGATTCAGGACCACAACTGGATGAGAGGCGGAAAAAGAGCGAGAAAAAAGATCCGTTATTTCCCGTATTTGCTTCTGCACCATCCACACGCCATCCGGAGCCCCCACCTCCTCCAGCGCCCTCTGCTCTAGAATTAAAAAGCGATCCCTCGGGATTCGACTTTTTTGATCAAGGATATATTTATGATCCTTCCTTACACACTGATGTAGGGGATGACAAAGGTAACACAATGGGCGCGGGGGTTGAGTTTCATGATCCCAGATCTTCTGTTTCACAACGCACCAGAAGTCGAACCCTTATCCACTCACCATCCTTCCACTCCCCATTCAGACCCTCTAAAACCCCCTACCCTCTATTTTCATGCCCTTTAATTGAGATTCCAAATCCACGACATGATCCTACAATCCCTGCAGGAACTAATAATCCCACTACTGTACTGATACAACGTAACTGGGATATTCAAGAGCTGAAAGACGTTGTTTCTGAATTGCCTGATCCCAAAGTTGTTGGTGGGTTAACATTCGTGGACCAGCTACAGCGGCTAGATGATATGTATAAACCCAGTGCCGCAGAGTGGACCCAGGTGCTACGAAGAAAACTGGGCACCACTTGGGCCACTGTTAATCGGGGACAGCACAACGGAGTACCCTGGCAATGGAATGAGGCATTGCCTCGAGGACAAAACAATGACGAAGCTTTCCTTGTTCAGTGGGAGCGCGTGACAACGTTGATTGAGGAAAAATATAAAAAGGCCACTGACTGGTCCCTTATCTCCACTGCAAAACAGAAGAAAGATGAAACGGTAGATGAATGGGCACATCGTGTTCAGGATTTGATGACGAACCATTCTGGTTTAGACAATCCAGACGACCGTATCAAAGCCTCAGTTCCTCCTTTTGTTTCAGGACTGAGAAGTGATATTCAGAATAAAGTCCGCACTTCTTGTATTAGCTGGGAGTGTGCCAGTTTCAATGAAGTGAAACGACATGCAGAGCACGCCGAACGGCAGACAAAGCAGAAGGAGTCAGACACACAGCTTAAGTTGATTGCAGCACAAATGAATTATTATACAGGTGGAGCCATCCCAGGCAGAGGTCGGGGACGAGGAGGATTTTTCCGGGGACTAGGGCGTGGACGGGGTCGAGGTCGCGGATATATGCTACCTAATTCAAGTGGATCGCCTTCTTGGCCACCTCCCCCTCCAGATTCAAATGCTGCACATTATGCCTGTTACAGTTGTGGTGAACTTGGACATTTCCGCCGTGATTGTCCGCATGGACGCCGTCCCCCTCCTCCATTGCCTGCACCTGAAGACATTCCTTATTCCTAGGAATTCGCAGGGACCCCCAGCCACTTTCTTCAGTTGCCTTTGCTCACTCACAACTCTGAAACGGATCCATTATTGACTCTGTTAGTAAATGGCACTGAAATTATCTTTCTTGTGGACACGGGAGCTACGCGCTCCACCCTTTCACTAACGGAGGTCCCTGCCTCGAACGACACCGTGACTGTACTCACTGCTTCTGGACAACCGCATGTTTTGCTGGTGTCAAAACCTCTTCGAGTTCAGTTACATTCCGGTGGTTCCACATTGACACACCGATTTCTTTTAAATCAGCTCTGTCCAGTTAACCTCTTAGGACGGGATCTCATGACAAAATTTTCTCTATCCATTACTATGACGGCACAGGGCTTTTTCTGCTCCTCTCCCAAGTTACTGTGCCAACTCGCCCCCCGCCCCAAACCCTCATTTGCAGCTTGGACTTTGACTGTTTCCTCGCATAACATCCTCCTCGATGCCCTTCACACTGTTCCCTCCTGTTTATTTCCCTTCTTCCAGGTCCCTGACACCCTCCATTGTACTGCCCAATATTTCCCTGCAGAGGTGGACACCCCATGGCTAGAATCTTTCCTTTCTTCAGGTACCTGCCCCGAAACCCTTCACATTCCATGTATTTTTATTTCATCAGCACACGCTGCTGCCTCTGTTCATCTCACATGCTCACAAAACATTTTTTATCTAGGTGGTTCAGTCCCCCATGTCTCTCTGGCCAAATCTAGCACTAAACACTGGGTAGATATTGGGGAATGGGTGGGGCAATGTCTTAATAGAGCGGACTGGCTGCACGTTGCTCCAGGTATCTTTGATACCTCGGATCATTTAATAACAAAAGTTGTGCTTCAAACTGATTTTTTAGTACATCGTGTGCTGTGCCGTCCTTCCGTTTCTGTTTTTTCATTGCAAACCACCTCTCTCCCTTGGCTCTCTTCCCTCCCTGAGTCCCTTTGGTCCCAAGGGAAGAATGATTTTGGTAGGATAGCCCATTGTGAGCCCCTGGTGATTCACCCGAAATCTTCCTTCCGCCCGTACCGTGCCCAGTATCCTTTGTCCCCAGAGGCAGAGGCTGGCATTGCCGCTGTACATTCTGATCTCGTGAGGCGAGGAGCGATTATTCCAATTACATACTCTCCGGTCAACTCCCCCATTTTACCTGTAAAAAAGGCTGATGGCTCATGGCGGTTTGTTCAAGATCTACGTCAAATTAACTCTGCGGTTTTTCCTAGAACACCTATTGTTCCTAATCCTTCAACTATTCTTTCCACGATACCCCCGTCTGCCCGGTACTTTTCTGTTATTGACCTTGCTAACGCTTTCTTTTCTATTCCCGTTCACCCTGGTTCTCAATTCTGGTTTGCTTTTACCTTTCAAAACCGCCGCTGGACCTGGACCGTCATGCCTCAGGGATATACTGAAGCCCCTTGTGTTTATGGCCAAGCACTTGCTCAAAATTTAGAAGGCTTTTGGCCAGAAAGAGACAGTGTATTGATACAATATGTAGATGATATACTCTTATGTAATTCGACTAAAGAAGACTGCGCCCGTGACACTGAAAACTTGTTATTTTTTTTAGCGGAAAATGGCCATAAAATTTCTAAGGCAAAACTGCAGTTAATTCAAACAACTGTAAGATATCTAGGTCATGACATTTCTTGTGGTACCAGAGCGCTCTCTAGCGATCGCATTAACATCGTTCAGAAGCTTCCCAGACCTGTCACAAAACAACAGGTTATGTCTGTATTGGGCATTTTTGGATACTGCCGGCAATGGGTTTTAAATTACACTGAACTGGCACAGCCGTTACAAAATTTGGCGAACACCCCTGGCCTACCTCTTTATGGCCAGGTACAATGGACTGTGCAAGCTGAGAAAGCTTTCTGCACTTTAAAGAGTGCTCTTTTGTCCGCGCCTGCATTGGGTCTGCCTGACTATTCTCGTCCATTCACTCTGTTCGTGGACGAAAAGGGGGGATTCATGAATGCAGTTTTAACACAACTACATGCAGACAAACAAAGGCCAATAGCCTATTTTTCGAAAAAATTGGATCCTGTAGCTACAGCTCTTCCACCTTGCCTTAGGGCTGTGGCTGCTACAACTGAAGCTGTACTGGCCAGTACGGATATTGTGCTCATGAGCCCCCTAACAGTAAAGGTACCTCACGCCGTTCATTCTATTTTAGTACAGGCTAAGACCTCACATCTCACAACTGCAAGAGCAATACACTATCAAAATGTACTCTATACTTTGTCCAATGTCACTGTTGAAAGATGCTCTACCTTAACACTAGAATTACCAGAGCCTACGAAAAAACTCGTAAATCCGTCCCACCTTAAATCGCGTCTTAAATCCGTTTGCACCTCTCCGCCAGAATCCTTTGTCATCTAAATGTGCTGATAAAGCTACTAGCAGCCAGCTATTCCATCCCCCCACCGACTTAGAATGAACTTCTCTCCTAGCTCAAGCCTTGCCTTGATTTGATTACCTGGGATTGAAGTGGAGTTTTACAGTGGAAATAATTCTAGCGTTATTTGGAATACACGCATTTCATGTGTGTTCCATTTCTATAGTTGGCTGTGCAAACACATTTTTAAAACAGAAACGTTTTTCATATTCTAATAGTAAATGACAAAATGTAGGCATAAACTATATAACGTATGAAGCCTGAAGTCCATATATCAAAGAAACACTTTCACAAAAGGTACAAATAAAAGAACACGTGCGCCTTCATGCAAAAAAAAAAAAAAAAAAAAGCCGCGTTAGCATGCCACATTGACTTTCTTACTACAACCGCTGTGGTGGCGTAATGGTATCAGCCCCTGAGTGGGAATCAGAGGGTGGCGAGTTCGATTCCGCACGGCTCCACTTCGAAAAATTAACTGCTCTTATTCTTACAATTTTAGAATAACAATATAAATTTGATTTCAGTCTGTAACAGGCGGTGTAACTTATGATACTGGTAAAGGTTAGCTTTTTTTTTTTTTTTTTTAATTCACTTTTCATTCTCGCAGTCGCATTCAGAATCAATCCATACAACCCCATCTGACACAGCTGGTTTCACATAAATAAAAGTGCACTTTTATTCAAGACTATAACCGAAGAATAAAGAAAGCAAGTTACAGTTGGTGGTTGATACAACAGCTTGCGTGGTGCAATGTTAAGAACTGCTGATTTCCGATCCGTGCTATATAAAATCATCACATTCAAATATTAACAGTTCCCACACACCCAAGGTCCGCCATTCCTACATTTACGACATGTGTACTTGTTGCAGTGTACACACCTCTCTGTGCTATGGTTCCTATTACAGTGAATGAGCACCTGACACTGTACTTTCTTCCCTGGGGGAAGCTGAGGTCTTAGAACGGAAGTTTGTTGACGCTGTATCATCTTTTCTTTTTCCATCGCCTTTTCCTGTAAGAAGCGACGACGAAGTTCCTCTGCAAGGTGAGCCATGAACACTCTTCTTTTCTCAGCGGACCCCGTGCATGCCTTATACAGTACGTGTGCGTTCATCGCTGCTAGGTCAAGGATGTTGTACAACACAGCAACCGGCCACCTGCGTGTTCCTGTGCGCACTGAACAAGCACGCGCCGTCTGGTCCATGATGTCAACGCCACGCTGGGGAAAAAAGAAAGACAAATATATGTGACATTTTGAAGAAATCATTTTATCACCAGAAGAGCACCAGAATACTTCGTCACACTAATATTTTTTTCATTAGCATACCTTCATGTGGTTGTAGTCTGTGACCGTGTTTGTTTTTTTTTTTTTTATCTTGCCCAATCTCCACATCATGGTGCATTGTGCTGAGAATGCAGACAGACTTCATCTTTTTGGGCACATACACTGTCAGCATGGCACTGGGAGATCTAAACACCAGCGTGGAGAATTGTTCGTGTACTGAACTGACTTTAGCTGCAGGTGGAAGTTCCCGTCGCACTTTATTCATGGTGCCAAGCAGAGCTGTATTGCGGTGCAGCAGTCTATTAGCCAGCGAAAGTGACGTGAAGAAGTTGTCTGTTGTTACGGTTCTGCCTTTGTCTAGAAATGGCTCCATAAGCTTTATGACCACAGACTCGGAAAGTCTTTCTCCCGTGGGACGACTGGGATCTTTTCCTAAATAAGGAGTGGCATTGCACATGTACTTTGTCTCCAAATCTGCCGCAATCCAAAAAGGCAGAACCGTAACAAAAGACAACTTCTTCACGTCACTTTCGCTGGCTAATAGACTGCTGCACCGCAATACAGCTCTGCTTGGCACCATGAATAAAGTGCGACGGGAACTTCCACCTGCAGCTAAAGTCAGTTCAGTACACGAACAATTCTCCACGCTGGTGTTTAGATCTCCCAGTGCCATGCTGACAGTGTATGTGCCCAAAAAGATGAAGTCTGTCTGCATTCTCAGCACAATGCACCATGATGTGGAGATTGGGCAAGATAAAAAAAAAAAAAAACAAACACGGTCACAGACTACAACCACATGAAGGTATGCTAATGAAAAAAATATTAGTGTGACGAAGTATTCTGGTGCTCTTCTGGTGATAAAATGATTTCTTCAAAATGTCACATATATTTGTCTTTCTTTTTTCCCCAGCGTGGCGTTGACATCATGGACCAGACGGCGCGTGCTTGTTCAGTGCGCACAGGAACACGCAGGTGGCCGGTTGCTGTGTTGTACAACATCCTTGACCTAGCAGCGATGAACGCACACGTACTGTATAAGGCATGCACGGGGTCCGCTGAGAAAAGAAGAGTGTTCATGGCTCACCTTGCAGAGGAACTTCGTCGTCGCTTCTTACAGGAAAAGGCGATGGAAAAAGAAAAGATGATACAGCGTCAACAAACTTCCGTTCTAAGACCTCAGCTTCCCCCAGGGAAGAAAGTACAGTGTCAGGTGCTCATTCACTGTAATAGGAACCATAGCACAGAGAGGTGTGTACACTGCAACAAGTACACATGTCGTAAATGTAGGAATGGCGGACCTTGGGTGTGTGGGAACTGTTAATATTTGAATGTGATGATTTTATATAGCACGGATCGGAAATCAGCAGTTCTTAACATTGCACCACGCAAGCTGTTGTATCAACCACCAACTGTAACTTGCTTTCTTTATTCTTCGGTTATAGTCTTGAATAAAAGTGCACTTTTATTTATGTGAAACCAGCTGTGTCAGATGGGGTTGTATGGATTGATTCTGAATGCGACTGCGAGAATGAAAAGTGAATTAAAAAAAAAAAAAAAAAAAGCTAACCTTTACCAGTATCATAAGTTACACCGCCTGTTACAGACTGAAATCAAATTTATATTGTTATTCTAAAATTGTAAGAATAAGAGCAGTTAATTTTTCGAAGTGGAGCCGTGCGGAATCGAACTCGCCACCCTCTGATTCCCACTCAGGGGCTGATACCATTACGCCACCACGGCAGTTGTAGTAAGAAAGTCAATGTGGCATGCTAACGCGGCTTTTTTTTTTTTTTTTTTTTTTGCATGAAGGCGCACGTGTTCTTTTATTTGTACCTTTTGTGAAAGTGTTTCTTTGATATATGGACTTCAGGCTTCATACGTTATATAGTTTATGCCTACATTTTGTCATTTACTATTAGAATATGAAAAACGTTTCTGTTTTAAAAATGTGTTTGCACAGCCAACTATAGAAATGGAACACACATGAAATGCGTGTATTCCAAATAACGCTAGAATTATTTCCACTGTAAAACTCCACTTCAATCCCAGGTAATCAAATCAAGGCAAGGCTTGAGCTAGGAGAGAAGTTCATTCTAAGTCGGTGGGGGGGGATGGAATAGCTGGCTGCTAGTAGCTTTATCAGCACATTTAGATGACAAAGGATTCTGGCGGAGAGGTGCAAACGGATTTAAGACGCGATTTAAGGTGGGACGGATTTACGAGTTTTTTCGTAGGCTCTGGTAATTCTAGTGTTAAATCCAGCCACTCTTCTTCCAACTGAAGAAGACGGAGAGCCACATGACTGTCATGATGAAATAGCTAAAGTTGTAAAGCCTAGACTAGACCTACATGAAACACCGTTAGATATTGGAGAATTAATTTTTGTGGATGGATGTTCTTTGCGATTGGAAAATGGAACACCCTCGACCAGCTATGCAGTAGTGAAAGGTGGCCACCTGCTGGAAGCCAACCGAATTTCATCAAATTTAAGCGCGCAGGCAGCTGAATTGATAGCTATCACCCGAGCATGCCAGTTGTCCGAAGGGAAAATTATAACAATTTATACGGATTCCAGATATGCTTTTGGAGTCTGCCATGATCATGGAGCCTTGTGGAAATTAAGAGGATTTAAGACCAGCGCTGGCAAACCGATCCAACATCAAAAACTGATTGAATCCCTCTTAATAGCTATAACTAAACCATCAAAGTTAGCAATCGTTAAATGTCAAGCTCACACAGGAAAACAAGATCCTGTCAGCAAAGGAAACGAATTAGCTGATCACTTTGCTAAACAGGCTGCATATAATAACACACCAATCTCTTTATTCCAACAGAGAAATAACCAGGACCCTGATAATCAACTTGTTTCTTTACAGAGTGCAGCCACGGACAGAGAAAAAAGAACATGGTCCAAAGAAGGGTCCCTCTCTGATGGAGTCTGGACCCATAGGCAAACTAACAAACCTTTCCTCCCAAAGGCTTCTTTCCCAGGTATGGCAAAAATCGCTCATGGTCTAGACCATGCTGGAAGGGACGCCATGATTCAGGATGTTGAAAAACACTGGGAAGCTGCAGGCTTCTCTACATATGCAGAGCAGTTCTGCAGGCGCTGTGCATTATGTCAAAAGTTTAATGTAGGGAAAGGCACCCAGGTAAGTCCCGCCGTTACACCTAATCCGATGGGTCCGTTTGAACACCTTCAAATGGATTTCATTGAACTAACTCCGTCTAAAGGTTACCGTTTTTGTTTAGTAATTGTTGATGTGTTCTCCCGATGGGTAGAAGCTTTCCCTGCTAAACACGCTGATGCTAAAACTGTAGCTAAAGCTTTAATCAAAGAAATTATTCCTAGGTGGGGCATACCACAGAAATTACAAACTGATAATGGCACTCATTTTGTGAATTCCATTATAAATGAACTTACCACCTGGCTCCAGATAAATGTGCATCATTATTGCAAATACCACCCCCAGAGTGGAGGCATTGTGGAACGGTGCAATGGCTCCCTAAAATCTAAATTAGCCAAAATCTGTGAGCAGACAAATTTATCCTGGCTGGACGCTTTACCTCTGGCCTTAATGGGATTGAGGGGTAGAACACACCGGCAATTAGGACTGTCGCCGTTTGAAATTCTGACCGGACGACCCATGCCTGTGGGCATGGTTATGGGAAATGTTAACCTGCACACTGTGGACAATGATCTTCTATCTTGTCTTACAGGTCTCCGAGCTTCTCTGAAAGAAGTCCACGAGCAGGTTAACCAGGCCTGGAGGACTAATCTTCCATCTAAAGACACGCCGATTCCCTTAGGCACTTGGATCCTCGTCCGTGACACTCGGAGGAAACATTGGCATCAGCCGAGGTGGAGAGGACCGTTCCAAGTTCTTCTGTCCACACCACATGCAGTCAAAGTGGAAGGATTGCCCGCCTGGATTCACGCCTCACATTGCAAGAGATGGCACCCTTGATTGCTGCGCTCCTATGTTTTTTCATTCCCTTGTCGACTGCCCTGGTCACCTTGACTTTCCCGCTAGGAATCACCACATCACTGCAGGTTGATTTTTGCTCTATTATCGACTGTGGGACTGGTCGACAAGCCCAGTGGACCTGGTCTGACAAATACGTGTGTATGACGGTTTCCAGGTATTATTGGGGAAGTAACTGTGACACCTGGCAATGGGTTTTTGCTAATACTGGACCTGAGGACTGGGGTTATCAGCCTTTTGAGGCCCAAAAGTACGGTTTGAAAAATCGATTTTCTATCATAAAAGGACATGCTTCTCATGAATGTGTCGACAACCATTGTAACCCCTTGATTATCACTTTGAAGCGCCCCTCCCTACATGACTCAGGAACCTATATATTAGGGGCATATGTATCTGGAACTGACCCTTTAGGGAGATTTCTAATTAAGATTGACAATCCTGTTACTAACACCTCTCATTCTCCTGCACACACACCTGTCTCCCCAACTTCTGGTTCAGACTTTTCTTCGGTTAAGATTATGAATATTTCCACCCTTTCATCCACCTTTTCAATTGAAACTGGCTATGGCGATCAGAACCGTTGGTTGCAGTGGGTATTATATTCAGCTAAGCAAGTAAATCAATCTGATTGCTACGCCTGTGCTACGGCCAGGCCACATTTGGCTACTGTCCCTTTCCCTCTTTCTAATATTTCTGACCCTGTTGGTCTTCCTTGTCTCCTTGCCCTTTTTACCTCTCCATCCACACCAAAAGACTCTAACTGCATTACACTTTCTCTCCTCTTCCCCCCCACTCCTCAAATGACTCCCCCGATGTTCCAGTCTCATGAAGGCAATTATACCTGCTTCTCTAATAATTATAGTTCCCCCTTCCGAAGTATTGATGTTGGTCATATCCCTTCTTCCTTCTGTTCCCAGACTTTCCAGGTTAATTCCACCTCATTTAATTCTACATTATCACTTTTCCTGTTGACACAGTCCACTCCGCGTGCTGATATTTGGTGGATGTGCAGTACATTAAAATTACTTGATATTCTTCCCCCTATTTGGACTGGCACATGCGCATTAACCCAACTTGTTATGCCTTTCCGCCTCCTCCCTTTGAATTCTCCTCGCGTGTCGTCCAGCTCTGGCCGACGTCGCCGACCCCGCTCTCTTGACCCCTCCACATTCTCTCTTCACGGCCCTGGCGTTTACTTTGATTCCATTGGTGTCCCTCGCGGAGTCCCTGATAAATTTAAAGCACGAGATCAAGTTGCTGCTGGCTTTGAGTCTATTTTCCCCCAAATTACAATAAATAAAAATGTAGATTGGATTAATTACTTATATTACAACCAACAGCGTTTCCTGAATTTTACTAAAGAGGCTGTTGAAGGGATACATGAACAGCTTGACAGAACATCCCTTATGACTTGGCAAAATCGATTAGCATTAGATATGCTCCTTGCTGAAAAGGGGGGTGTATGTGCTATGTTTGGTGATGCGTGCTGCACTTACATCCCTAATAATACGGCTCCCGATGGATCAATCACCCGTGCTTTGACAGGTTTAACTGCCCTTTCAAATGAATTAGCTACAAATTCTGGCATTTCTAACCCCTGGGATCAATGGTTTATGTCTACTTTTGGATCCTGGGGCCAATGGCTTAGGTCAGTTTTTATTTCACTTGCCGTTGCCTTTATCATTCTGTTGCTTGTGGCCTGCTGTATAGTCCCCCTAATTAGATCTATTGTGTCCCAGTATTTCACTGCCTCCGTGCCCAAAGCTTATCTGTTACACGACGAATGCATGCTTCCCATTTCTTCCTCCTTTCCTTCCACTCCTTCCCCTTCTCCTACTCTCTCCCGCGTTACTCCTGTATAACAAATATAAAAAAAAAAAAAAAAAAAAAAAAGGGGGGAATGTAGAAGAAGAATGTTCTCCTCAGCACTATGTGTTTCTTTGTGTTTGTAAAACTATTTTGTAACTTGCCAGTGAGAGACGCTTTGGCTTATGAATTAACAAAAAATATGTTATTCCAGGGTTCAGGAGAAATAGTGTCCACTATGAATAAAATGTAAGCTGTTTCTTGTTTTCCTTTGCTCAGAGTGAATGTTTCAGGGACAAGGTCACAAGGCTGCAGAACTGGACATGTAGTTTATGCAAAGGCGTCTCTCCTGTGCTTAGCTTCCAAAACACAGATAATGCTTAGCTCAACAGACATATTGTTTAACTTTGCTGTTATGATAAGGATGTTTTTTCTGTCTTATTAATCATGAGATGCTGAAGTATAAAAAACCCCTCCTGGCTTTTGCTCGGGGTTCAATTGAGCTTTGCGGCTATAGGTTATACTCTTTTGAATCTCTACTTACTGCGACTCCAAAGAAATAAATAAACGAGAATTGAGAAAATATTATCTGTCTGCTTTTCAGTGTGCATTTTTTCGTCCACACTTTCAAACACAACCATTGTGTTTCACACCTCTCATATCAATTTACATATATCTCCTGCATCTGTCAAAAGCTGTATAGCCTCTGCATCAAAGGTGTCTTCTCTTATACCCTGGCTGGTTGGCCCTTTTTAACAAGCGATATCCATCAAAATTCAGACAGTTGAGAATTTCCATTGATTTTTCCACTTGTCCATGCACCTTATCTTCATTCACAGCTCCTCCTCAAAGCAGTTTCTGCAACTTCTTACTTACTAAATCAGGATTATCTCACAACAGCCCCTATGAGTCATTAGTCACTTGCATGCATTTTGCTTCATCCAATCTTCTACTAAACTCCTTCCAATACATACAATTAAAGTAATGCTAGATTTTCTCTTATGAGCTCTATAATACACTGTAGTTATAGATTTGGTCCCAGTTTATCTAAAATCTAAATCTTCTTGATGTTTGTTACATTTTCAAATATTATAAAGCAATTTTGCTTTGTATCTCTGAACTTACATTTGGAAAGATGCACATGATTACATTTCAATGCCATTCAGTGCACAAGAATCACTTCAAATTCATTACAAAAGAAAAAAGGCATAAATAAAATACAAAATTGCTAAGATGCATCTTTCATAAATGAATGTAATTCAGGCCAGAGCAATGGGGGTAGGATTCAGAGGATTTATTAAGGTGCTATAGGAGGATATTCAATGTGGAGACGGAAGTATAAGTAAAAATAAAATGTCTGTAAATTACAACAATTACTTACCTCGAGTCTGGGGTTTTGAAACGGACACACGTTGTGCCTACAGGCAAAAAACATAGCTGATATTAGCATTAGCTACAAAATGCATCCATCATTAAGGTAAAATAAATAAATAAATAAATAAAATCTAATTGATTTTTTTTAAAAAGGTGGTGAAAAGATTGGCAGCCATATGTATACTGCTGAAGTCAACATGCTTAGATTTTACTTACATTATAAATAAGGCACCTCTGTCATTTGCTCATTTTCATTCCAAATTCCACTCCCTAACATTAACACTCTTATTTAATTAAGGTGACATATAGGTGAACTAAGTTGCACATCACCTTAGCAACTTTAACATAATAAAAGAACAGGAAATCATACAGTAACTTCAATTAAAAAAATTAAATCTACTACCAGCCTCATTCTCAAAAAAACTATTGAAAATCTTCAACAGAATTAGCAACGTTAGTTGTCAAAACATTATTCTAAGTGAGAATGGGACCCAAAAAAAAAAAAAAAAAAAAAGAACATTTGCTTAATAAAATTAACAACCTATTTTAAAATTATTTTAATGTAACCAAAAAAGTTGCAGCCCAGTTTTAATCTTACCTTTCACATTATAATTAATCAATTAAGTTTCAGTCTATGTTCTGCATCGATCACAGCTCAGAAGCATAAATTCATGTTGTTAATGATATTTTATGTTTCCTGATGAAATCTATTATGCCGTTATACTTAACCTCAGTCTTTCACATTATTGACAACTTATGCCTGGAAATGGCACTCGGCTTCCAAGTGTTACCCTAGAATGGTGTACTGTACCTCATACTAATCCAAATGATTTCAGTATTAACTGAAATGTGATGGTAGTGCTTTGTCATTAAACTCAGAACACCAATAAGGGGTCTGTCATGGCTCCTAATAAAGAAATTGATAGGAAACTAGCAGCCACAGAAGGACCCCAGGGTATAAAGCTAAAAACCACCAGTGAAACAGATGACATCCTACTAAAGGTAGCAAAATAAAAATTTGCTTTAGGAAGTAATTGTTAATTTATGACTCATCACTAGATGATTCAAGATGTTAAACTTTAAACAGTTATTTATGTAATAATAAAGGATGCTACAGTACCATCTCCAGCTCAGTTTTGTTTGAATATGTAAATTGTTATCAGTGTTACTGTAAATACAATGAATCCGGAAAGTATTCACAGCGCATCACTTTTTCCACATTTTGTTATGTTACAGCCTTATTCCAAAATGGATTAAATTCATTTTTTTCCTCAGAATTCTACACACAACACCCCATAATGACAACGTGAAAAAAATTTACTTGAGGTTTTTGCAAATTTATTAAAAATAAAAAAATTGAGAAAGCACATATACATAAGTATTCACAACCTTTGCCGTGAAGCTCAAAATTGAGCTCAGGTGCATTCTGTTTCCCCTGATCATCCTTGAGATGTTTCTGCAGCTTAATTGGAGTCCACCTGTGGTAAATTCAGTTGACTGGACATGATTTGGAAAGGCACACACCTGTCTATATAAAGGTCCCACAGTTGACAGTTCATGTCAGAGCACAAACCAAGCATGAAGTCAAAGAAATTGTCTGTAGACCTCCGAGACAGGATTGTCTTGAGGCACATATCTGGAGAAGGTTACAGAAAAATTTCTGCTGCTTTGAAGGTCCCAATGAGCACAGTGGCCTTCATCATCCGTAAGTGGAAGAAGTTTGAAACCACCAGGACTCCTCCTAGAGCTGGCCGGCCATCTAAACTGAGCGATCAGGGGAGAAGGGCCTTAGCCAGGGAGGTGACCAAGAACCCGATGGTCACTCTGTCAGAGCTCCAGAGGTTCTCTGTGGAAAGAGGAGAACCTTCCAGAAGGACAACCATCTCTGCAGCAATCCACCAATCAGGCCTGTATGGTAGAGTGGCTAGACGGAAGCCACTCCTTAGTAAAAGGCACATGGCAGCCCGCCTGGAGTTTGCCAAAAAGGACCTGAAGGACTCTCAGACCATGAGAAAGAAAATTCTCTGGTCTGATGAGACAAAGATTGAACTCTTTGGTGTGAATGCCAGGCGTCACGTTTGGAGGAAACCTGGCACCATCCCTACAGTGAAGCATGGTGGTGGCAGCATTATGCTGTGGGGATGTTTTTCAGCGGCAGGAACTGGGAGACTAGTGACTACAGCAATGTACAGAGACATCCTGGATGAAAATCTGCTCTAGAGCGCTCTTGACCTCAGACTGGGGTGACGGTTCATCTTTAAGCAGGACAACGACACTAAGCACACAGCCAAGATATCAAAGGAGTGGCTTCAGGACAACTCTGTGAATGTCCTTGAGTGGCCCAACCAGAGCCCAGACTTGAATCCGATTGAACATCTCTGGAGAGATCTTAAAATGGCTGTGCACTGACGCTTCCCATCCAACCTGATGGAGCTTGAGAGGTGCTGCAAAGAGGAATGGGCGAAACTGGCCAAGGATAGGTGTGCCAAGCTTGTGGCATCATATTCAACAAGACTTGAGGCTATAATTGCTGCCAAAGGTGCATCGACAAAGTATTGAGCAAAGGCTGTGAATATTTATGTACATGTGATTTCTCAGTTTTTTTATTTTTAATAAATTTGCAAAAACCTCAAGTAAACTTTTTTCACGTCATCATTATGGGGTGTTGTATGCAGAATTCTGAGGAAAAAAGTCAATTTAATCCATTTTGGAATAAGGCTGTAACATAACAAAAGGTGGAAAAAGCTGTGAATACTTTCTGGATGCACTGTACATTTGACTTCCTAATAAAATCCATCTTCAGTGCCACTCCCTTCATAAAAGGTCACGAACAGAACAGTGTGTCTTCACCCATCTCTCCCAAAACACTGTAATTGTGACTAAGGGTAGAAATGGTTCAATTATTGATCACTGCACCACTCCAAAAAAGGACATAGAACCAAGCTGGTTTTGTAAAGATAAAAGGTCAAAAACCAATTGGCAACTTTTTGGAGGGAAGTTACGTAATAAAGTGATTTTCAGAGCCTTGGTCCATCCAGGTAGGGCTGATGAGGCATATTTTATATACATACATACATACATACATACATATATACATACATACATACATACATACATATACATACACACATATATATACATATACAAACATATATACATACATATACACACATATATACATACATATACATACTTGTCTTTGTACTCCAAAAAATAATTTATTTTTTATAAATGTTTGTAAATTCTGACCTTTCCCAGAAAGTTTTCTGTTTGAAATTCAGATATGGAAAACCATATATGCCAATAGTATGGCAAGCTATATATGCAGAAGGCATGGGAAAACATTTTCCCTACGATGACTGAGATTGGAGGATGTAATGCTTCTGAAACCAATTCAACTTTCCAAATGCTAATTGCCACAGTTGGGAATGGAGCCAGTCCTGAAGACCGATAACTCTAGTCCACTCCGCCCATAACTCCGCTCTTTCATCCACCAAAACTATAAAATATCTGCAGATGTTCATTCTACAGTCTTGTGATTCGATGCATACATCTGAAGTTATTCCACAAGGCTGCAACAGTGCCTACCTGAGACCAATACGTGGAAAAACACCCTCACAGATAGGGAGGGGTCTCATAAATTAAAAATTCTCATTTGAGCACGCTCCTTGCTGTTCAGAACAGGGTTTTTGGGGAAGTTTTAAAAAAAATAAAACACATGTTTGGAACTGTGAGAGATTAGGACTAGACATCTGACATATGGATTATGAGACACAAGTACAGTAAATTGATATTTTAATAAACATTTTGATATTTGCTGTTTGCTCAGTGTTGGTGACCATTGAATCCTTTGGTGTCAAGAATGGTTATATTATTTCTGCAAAAAGTGAGAAAAATATTTCTTGGCCATTACTACAAGCATAGGGTAAATAAAAGACAAAAATGACTATTTTTAAGCAGAGTACTACTCTGAATCGTTGGGTTTCTACTCTGAACTTAGTGGCTAAGATGTTAGGATATACAGACTACACAGAATATTTTACATCCACAGCATAAAACAAACATTGCTGCACCATTCCAGAAAAAGGACATAGAACCAAGCCAGCATCTGTAGGGCTAATGGGTCAAAAACCAATTGCCAACTTTTTCATTTTTAATTTTTTATTTAAATCAATGTAGGCTGTTAAAAGGGACTATTACCAATCTTATAATGCATTTTACCTTCTTAAGCCAATTGGGTAAAACAGTGATTCTTAAAAATTTCTTTTTCACAATCCAATTTTGCCTTTTTTTTGTGTCTTGAGGACCCAGATTCTCCACCGACTTTAATACCTCTTGGGGTCTCCTTGAAGAATCACCATGCAGACAAAAAAACATCCTGGGTTGTGGGAATTGCTTCGCCCTTGAAGAATCATTGCTGACAGTCCTCCGTATGTGTATGTGTGTTGTACCTTGGAAAATTGCTGATGCAAGTTATTACGGGGTTTGCGCAGTCCTGCTTGGAGAATTGGTAATGCTGGTCATAGCATAACAGTGCCATTTGCTTTAAGTACCCGCTTTAACCCATCTCATGACGCCTTTCAAACAACCCTATTGATTGAATCCAATTGATTACAATTCAAAATCGTGACTCTGTGCAACCTAAAAAGCAGACAGGCTGCAACCAATATTTTAAGAACCTATAGTGCAAAACATAAAATGAACCTCTGAATGGAGAACTAATGTGATCTTCTGACATACACTATAAGTTACATGAAGCCAAGGACAAGTTGTTTCAAGCTTGCATTTAATGAAACAGATTCAAAAGAATCATGATGAAGAGTTGATTCAGTACAGAAAAACACTTTGCGTAGATGCATTTTGCTTCATGAAGTTTGCTGGGTTTCCCAGGGCCAAGTTTGAGAACCACTGCTTTAAAGGATATTTGGTCAAAAAACAACTGCCTAGGTCTGTATTGAAAAAAATGGCATTGTCTTTATTCAATAAATATTTACAAATAAGACTTTCATACAATGTTAAAAATTACTTACCATACAAGAAATGTGGTTTTGAGAAACATGAACACGCCCAGGTCCAGAAACACGTACTCCTGGTAGTTGTGCTGAAGATTTTATACCTGTATTATGCAGAATACTATCCAGAGAAATAGGATCAGGAGAGAAATTCACAGCCATGTTCCTATCTGAAAGAAAAAAGAAAATTATATATACTGTGTCAATGCAGGTATACCGTATTTACATAAGACCATGAACCAGTATTAAAGAAACAGCATCATTAACTTCATGATTTTAAAACTGAAACTCATTTTTATACTGTATGTAACCTTCAAGATTTTAAAAATGAAACTATATGTATGAAACCAGGGGTGCGGAAATCCAACTCCCGACTCGGGTAAATTGACCGTCGTACAAGCGTGTTTTTCTGGCTTCAGTTGTCCGCGGACAAGTGCAATTTTCTGGAGAAAAAAGAATTACTGTATATGTGCTGTGCAGGGCACATTTTTACCACTACTTTCAAATTTTAAACATCTGAGTACGTACTTTGTGCGGAAACAGTAAACTTAGGCATGTTCTTCATGTCTCAAATTGGTCTTCAATATTGTTTACAAAATGATGGCTGATTTTTCAAAGGGGAAGCACTCTTACGGTCTTACATAAGTATTTTACCCTACTATTTACACGCTTGGAGATGCAGTAATTTTTTTTTAATGCCGACATTACGATGTAATCCGATGATTTTTCATTATAATTGATAACTTTTGTATATTAATAAAATTCATTTTACTTACACTGCAATAGTTTTCACCACATAACAAAGCTTGTTAGGCAGTTAATCTTTCCTGAAATTTGCGATTTCGCGTAGGAAGTGTCTCTGAAGAATGTTAGTGTGCTGATCTCACGGTTTCTTACAGTTTCTCTTTCCACAGCTTCTTGTGAGAGATTATTCTCCAATATGAATTTAGTAAAGAGTTCTCCAAGAACCCACCTGACTTAGGAAAACCTTCAAAACCAGATGCGCATTGTTGTTGATGGCAAACCTTTAGAAGAGTTTGAACCACTACCAGCTGTGGAATTCTGGCTGTCATCTATCAACAGGCACATCACTCATAAAAAACCTGAAAAGTCATCAGCATCCACTTCTGCAGGACCATCAGTCCAGGAACCATGCAGTTCAGCTCAAGCAGAAATGAACAGCATTCAGACCATGCTGTCTGAGATGGTAAAGATTCTTGGGGGAGAAGATGTTGCAAGACAAAAGCTAAAGAACATGGCAGAAAATGAATTAGGACAGTGTTCTATTATGTAACTGTAATATGTGAAACAGAACTAGTGTAGCTATAATGAAGGCATTGTTTATTAGTGAGTTAAAATAAGGGAATCTTTTATATAATGTTCTAGAGCAAGGTGGCAAAATACTACTCCCTGAAAGAACTTTTTTCAGTTTTAAAATGGAAGGCAGTTTTGGTATCAATAAAAGATCAGAAAAAATAAACTTTTTCACTTTTGTTATTTGTTTATGGGCAAGTGAATTTAACTGGCGGACAAGTGGATTTTCTGTTTACTTGTCCGTGGACAAGTAGAAAAAAATTTGATTTCCACACCCCTGGAAACTATGTAGGCCTAATACTTTTTTTTTTTTTCTTCAAGATAGAAAGTTTTTGTTCCTTAGAGGCACAGTGAATAATAAAGCAATTAACCCTGTTTTTTGTTAGTGCAGTGTTGTTCTGTGACTGATTGTGCACTGGTGGTAACACCTGTAACAAATGAATATGTGTATTCACATAAGACTGTACAATTGCACAAAAGGCAGTGCAGTTCATAGCACTTGGACTCCTATTTTTTCCAGGTGAAGGTGTCTGCACATCTATCTTGCAACAGTATTGCTCCAAAGCATCTAAAGTCTTGCTTATAATATCCTTGAACTGCAGAATAATGCCAAGGAGGCAAATGCATTAAAGTAAAGGTTTATCAATCAAGTAAGAACAAGGAGAAAAACCCAAAGTAGACGCATGGTACAAAGTGAATAGACACCAAAGCTGCAAACATTTGTAGCCACACTGGAATTAGGAAGTGACAATCATGACCATATAATGTGTGCTCCTGTGAATCAGGTGGGACAGTTCATTCTACTCATCAATCTCAAAGTACCACAGTAAAGCACATGCCTACCACTTTCACACCTTCCATCTTTTTTTTGAGAATCTGGCCTCGTTTCTTTCAACCTGTTAATTTCCACTTCACAATCCACTGGCCCTTAGAGGCAGTTTTAAAAGCCAATCATGGGGTCTAGGGGTAGCCCTGTATTTTCAACAAGAAAATCAAGATGGAGTTTCACCTGTTGGTCCCTGAAGCTTCTGGGCCTCTGAGTCATCTATTGGCCTTAAAGGACCAGGTCTCTGTGGCAGCTCAGCAGAAGACAGCATTATCTCACACATTCCAGCCAGTGCTCCCCTAACCAGGAGGTGTTGCTACCAGTAGTTTTCCCTCATTTGCCTCAAACTCTTTCATAAGGGGAAACCAAATGACCAGGGCTGTGGAGTCAGTAGATAAGTCCTTCGACTCTGACTGCTTAGTCTCCGGTACTTCTGACTATGACTCTGCTGTATTTATTATGCTAATGTATTTTCCATGTTGATTGAAGGAAGGCAACATACACGTCATTTAACCACAGAACTACTGGCTAGGAAGCTAACTCTCTACCGTACTGGCCAGTTAAACAAAAGACAAAAAAATGAAAACTACAGTAATCCCTCCTCCATCGCGGGGGTTGTGTTCCAGAGCCACCCGCGAAATAAGAAAATCCGCGAAGTAGAAACCATATGTTTATATGGTTATTTTTATATTGTCATGCTTGGGTCACAGATTTGCGCAGAAACACAGGAGGTTGTAGAGAGACAGGAACGTTATTCAAACACTGCAAATAAACATTTGTCTCTTTTTCAAAAGTTTAAACTGTGCTCCATGACAAGACAGAGATGACAGTTCCGTCACACAATTAAAAGAATGCAAACATATCTTCCTCTTCAAAGGAGTCAGGAGCAGAGACTGTCATAAAGGCAGAGGAAAATCAATAGGGCTGTTTGGCTTTTAAGTATGCGAAGCACCGCGGCACAAAGCTGTTGAAGGCGGCAGCTCACACCCCCTCCTTCAAGAGCACAGAAAGAGAGAGAGAGACAGAGAAAAACAAGCAAGCAAAAATCAATACGTGCCCTTCGAGCTTTGAAGTATGCGAAGCACTGTGCAGCATGTCGTTTCAGGAAGCAGCTGCACAAAAGATAGCAACGTGAAGATAATCTTTCAGCATTTTTAGAGAGCGTCCGTATCGTCTAGGTGTGCAAACAGCCCCCCTGCTCAATCCCCCTACGTCAGGATCAGAGAAAGCGCAAGAGAGAGAAAGAGAAAAGTAAGTTGGGTAGCTTCTCAGCCATCTGCCAATAGCGTCCCTTGTATGAAATCAACTGGGCAAACCAACTGAGGAAGCATGTACCAGAAATTAAAAGACCCATTGTCCGCAGAAACCCGCGAAGCAGCGAAAAATCCACGATATATATTTAAATATGCTTACATATAAAATCCGCGATGGAGTGAAGCCGCGAAAGGCGAAGCGCGATATTGCGAGGGATTACTGTATAAGGTTTTAGATAGATAGATAGATATAGGTAGATACTTTATTAATCCCAAGGGGAAATTCACATTCTCCAGCAGCAGCATACTGATACAATAAACAATATTAAATTAAAGATTGATAATAATGCAGGTAAAAAACAGACAATAACTTTGTATAATGTTAACGTTTACGGTGGAATTGAAGAGTCGCATAGTTTGGGGGAGGAACGATCTCCTCAATCTGTCAGTGGAGCAGGACAGTGACAGCAGTCTGTCGCTGAAGCTGTTCTTCTGTCTGGAGATGATACTATTTAGTGGATGCAGTGGATTCTCCATAATTGATAGGAGCCTGCTGAGTGCCCGTCGCTCTGCCAGAGATGTCAAACTGTCCAGCTCCATGCCAACAATAGAGCCTGCCTTCCTCACCAGTTTGTCCAGGCGTGAGGCGTCTTTCTTCTTAATGCTGCCTCCCCAGCACACCACGGCGTAGAAGAGGGCGCTCAATACAAACGTCTGATAGAACATCTGCAGCATCTTATTGCAGATGTTGAAGGACGCCAGCCTTCTAAAGAAGTATAACCGGCTCTGTCCTTTCTTGCACAGAGCATCAGTATTGGCAGTCCAGTCTAATTTATCATCCAGCTGCACTCCCAGATATTTATAGTTCTGCACCATCTGCACACAGTCACCTCTGATGATCACGGGGTCCAGGAGGGGTCTGGGCCTCCTAAAATCCACCACCAGCTCCTTGGTTTTGCTGGTGTTCAGGTGTAGGTGGTTTGAGTCGCACCATTTAACAAAGTCATTGATTAGGTCCCTATACTCCTCCTCCTCCCTACTCCTGATGCAGCCTACGATAGCATTGTCATCAGCAAACTTTTGCACATGGCAGGACTCCGAGTTGTATTGGAAATCTGATGTATATAGGCTGAACAGGACCGGAGAAAGTACAGTCCCCTGTGGCGCTCCTGTGTTGCTGACCACAATGTCAGACCTGCAGTTCCCAAGACGCACATATTGAGGTCTGTCTTTAAGATAGTCCACGATCCATGCCACCAGGTATGAATCAACTCCCATCTCTGTCAGCTTGTCCATAAGGAGCAGAGGTTGGATGGTGTTGAAGGCGCTAGAGAAGTCTAGAAACATAATTCTTACAGCACCACTGCCTCTGTCCAAGTGGGAGAGGGATAGGTGTAGCATATAGATGATGGCATCCTCCGCTCCCACCTTCTCCCGATATGCAAACTGCAGAGGGTCGAGGGCGTGTTGAAACTGTGGCCTCAGGTGGTGAAGCAGCAGCCTCTCCATGGTCGTCATCACATGTGATGTCAGAGCAACAGGCCGGAAGTCATTCAGGTCACTAGGATGTGATACCTTTGGGACTGGGGTGATGCAAGATGTTTTCCAAAGCCTCAGGACTCTCCCCTGTTCCAGGCTCAGGTTGAAGATGCGCTGTAGAGGACACCCCAGCTCCGATGCACAGACCTTCAGCAGTCGTGCCAATACTCCATCTGGGCCCGCTGCTTTACTGGCACGAAGTCTCCTCAGCTCTCTGCTCACCTGCGCTGCTGTAATTGTGGGTGGGGATGTCTCTCCTATGCTGGTATCAGCAGAAGGATGTGTGGGGGGTGCAGTACTCCGAGGTGAGAGTGGGTTAGGGTGGTCAAACCTGTTAAAGAAGTTGTTCATTTGGTTTGCTCTATTGTATTATTTATTTATTGTTTTTATCAAGTGGCTATAACATAGTCATTGTCCAACCCGCTACATCCTAACACAGGGTCACGGGGATCTGCTGGAGCCAATCCCAGGCAGCATAGGGTGCAAGGCAGGAACAAACCCCGTTCAGGGCGCCAGCCCATCGCAGGACACACACACACACACACACCCCAAGCACACACTAGGGACAATTTAGGATCGCCAATGCACCTAACCTGCATGTCTTTGGACTGTGGGAGGAAACCCATGCAGGCATGGGGAGAACATGCAAACTCCACGCTGGGAGGACCCAGGAAGCGAACCCAGATCTCCTTACTGCGAGGCAGCAGCGCTACCACTGCGCCACCCTGCCGCCCCGCTATAACGTAGTAGCATACATAAAAATCAGGAACTTTGTCAGTTCAAAAAATATAACCCCTGAACACACATCAGGCCATAGTACACACCTCCACCTACATCATTACACTTGTTTACACACAAATGAACTTGTTAAACACATTATATCTGAAATAAAATGAACACTTTCTGTAATGTACCAAAATCCAGATTACAATATGTGAATGTCAGGTTCTATAATAGATCAGCTGAACTTCACACTAGTAGTGACACAACTTTGCACTGGGCTTTATTCTTACATCAGAGAAGTACTTAATTATGACTATTGTTTGTGAAATGGGACATTTGAACTTGCTGTATTTTTTTTTCATTACAATTTAAATTTATTAGGAGTCGGAGTCTGTACATTTTTGCCGACTCCGACTCCAGGTACCCAAAATTGTCTCTGACTCCGACTCCACAGCCCTGCAAATAACCTTGGCAACTGTTGGGTTAAGTCTCCTCTAGGAAAACTGGCAGAACATCACATGCTTCTCTCTCTAACATTTGTCTTATACCACCTATTCCAACATGCAATTCCATCTAGACCAAATCAATCTAAACAATACACATATGTATAATGCATGTGCACGAAAAAAAATGTACATTTTCATGAAGCACTTGATGTACATAGTTTTCAGCATATTTGGTAATACAAGACTGAAAATAATAAAATTACATTTTTGGTTGAACCTCAAAGCTTGCATTTTGTATTGGATCGTAAAGGCTCAAAATATCTTTTGACTGGTGTAGTTATCACAAATGATTTTTATATTTCACCTTTAAAATCCTTTTGTAAAGAAGCGTTTCTTTCTTTAAATTGATACTCTTTCATGATAAACTGCAGAATATTAGAAAACATGAAAGTCCATTCAAAACATTATTACGACACACTGACAGCTATATCTTAAAGCACTAAGCACATTCACTGAAAGAAAAAAGTTGAAATATAATGAAAATTCCAAGATTTGGAACAGCTATCTAGTCATATTTCAAAATTAGTTTTCTGTGTCATACAGATTTAACACATACTATAGAGTTTTAATTTGATTTTATGATGATCTTTTCCAGTTTACATATGTAACACTGATTTACAAATTCACAATACTTGACTACTTTGGCTACTTGGTAAATGCAAAGCTCAGAAAAAGATGAAAAGAAAGAAAAAAAGAATCAAACTCTTCCAAATAGTCTTCATACTTAAGAGAAAGAAAACTGAAACATGGCAGAGAGTCCTTCACAATCAAAAACAGGGCCTCAGTTCACCAAGTAGTCTCAGAAAATGCTGTATCGGTATTTTTAGCATCTTTTTTAGTGCTCATTTACAGAAAGTATTACAGTACTTGACAAAATGCAACTGTATACAAAGTGCAACTATGTAGACTTTAGGAGAAACAAGACTGAAATTTTTTGGCTCTGATCTTAAAGAAAATGGAATAACAAACTAAAAAGAAGAAAAAAAAGAATCTGACGAGTCACGAAGTACATGGAGAGGAATGACAAATGTTATACAGTAATCCCTCCTCCATCGCGGGGGTTGCGTTCCAGAGCCACCCGCGAAATAAGAAAATCCGCGAAGTAGAAACCATATGTTTATATGGTTATTTTTATATTGTCATGCTTGGGTCACAGATTTGCGCAGAAACACAGGAGGTTGTAGAGAGACCGGAACGTTATTCAAACACTGCAAACAAACATTTGTCTCTTTTTCAAAAGTTTAAACTGTGCTCCATGACAAGACAGAGATGACAGTTCCATCTCACAATTAAAAGAATGCAAACATATCTTCCTCTTCAAAGGAGTGAAGCAAACAAATCAATATGTCTGTTTGGCTTTTAAGTATGTGAAGCACCGCGGCACAAAGCTGTTGAAGGCGGCAGCTCACACCCCCTCCGTCAGGAGCAGGAAGAGAGAGAGAGACAGAGACAGTTTGTTTTTCAGTCAAAAATCAATACGTGCCCTTCGAGCTTTTAAGTATGCGAAGCACTGTGCAGCATGTCTTTTCAGGAAGCAGCTTTACAAAAGATAGCAACGTGAAGATAATCTTTCAGCATTTTTAGACGAGCTTCCGTATCGTCTAGGTGTGCAAACAGCCCCCTTGCTCACACCCCCCTACGTCAGCGCAAGAGAGAGAGAGAGAGAGAAAGTAAGCTGGGTAGCTTCTCAGCCATCTGCCAATAGCGTCCCTTGTATGAAATCAACTGGGCAAACCAACTGAGGAAGCATGTACCAGAAATTAAAAGACCCATTGTCCGCAAAAATCCGCGAACCAGCAAAAAATCCGCGATATATATTTAAATATGCTTACATATAAAATCACAATTTAAATGACCGCTACGCGCGCGTGTTGACTCAGCGACGCCCAGAGCAGAAAGAACGCGCTCCGGCCGCTCCAACCGCGCCATGCGGGGAGTGAGAGAGACGCCAATATCTCACACTCTCTCCCCCCTTAAAGAAATTAAATGGGTGCGAGTGAGACCACTGACCTCCCTCCCTTCTATTAGTTATAGTACGTTCGGCTTATCCATGAGTCCGGCTTATCTATGATACGATTTTATTTTAAAAATTCGTATGATTTTTGGTCTCCGGCTTATACATGAGTCTGGCTTATAGACAAGAACCTAGGGTAATATGGAAGATGAAGACCTTGAGTGAAATTTAGTTTCGACTCTACTGAACAACATATTTGCTGAAGGAAGGACTTGATGCTATGCTTGATTCCTAAGTATTGTTAGATAGATAGATAGATTTATATCTATCTCTATCTATCTATCTATGCTATGCTTGATTCCTAAGTATTGTTCATAGTACAAGTAAGTTTCGCGACATGCAGTTTTACAGTTAAAGCATCATGTGTTCAATTACCATTCCCAGAGGCTGTCTGCTGCACAATCTTCTTATGTCAATGTTGAGTACAGGCAACATACTTTGTAAGGTTGTTTCCTGCCCTGCATCCAGTGCTACCAGGAAAGGACATTGCCCCTACCCTGGTATGAAAATGTATGCATGTACATAGTTTATTCCAGATATAAAATGCACTAAACATTTGTGGGGCAACTGCAACAGAAGGCAGAAAAAAAATGTGTGAAGTTCAGCAAAAAAAAAAAAAATCTATTTGTACAAAATGTAAGGTCTCTTTATGTCTACTGTAGTGGTAAACAAATGGTTTCAAGGACTGGCATGAAAACCAAATTTAAAAACTAAAGTTTGGATGCGCACAAAGTTACATGTACATGTTTACAAATTGTTTACTTGTTGCTTCAAAGTGATAGTGTGTGTATATATACATTTTTTAATTTTCCTAAAAAACAGTTTGTGCCAAACGGCACAATTTTGCAATGCTATGGGGTATGACACCTAAACTTGGTACAGAGACAGCTGATGGATTGGGGAACAAAAGAAAACTGATTACAGGGTTGTACTTCATAAAATATTTTGGAGAGAAATTCCTAAAATGCCTAATTTTTGTGGTTTACTTAGTTGATACTGTTGTGAAATAAGTTTTTTTGTTCAATGTAAAGATTTTCTTTTAAAAAATTTGGAGTGTTACACTCCATACTCTTCAGCCATTTGCAGCTTGTTTATTACATAAGCAGAATAGTTCTCTATTTTAGAGTATGCAATTTACACAAGATATTTACAAAAACCCCCAAGGGCATATCGTATTAAAGAGCTTCATTAATGAAAACAAAATGGCAGTGCAGGTGCTTGAGATTTTACCTGTAGGATTTTTATTTTTTGCCATTGCCATTTGATCTTGCTGCTTCCACCTCTGTGGATGTCACCATAAAAGTACAATAAAGCACGCACAAATGTACATGTCCAGAACTGTTAACCACAAGTTTGAATATTTACTTATTTTTAATTTGAATATTCAAACCTTATTTTTTGACTAATTTGACAGAACTGCCCTGTACATTACACATATCTGAAGCATGCCACAAACCTACAGCTTTGCATCTGGCTATATTTGCTTTGCTGCAGCTCCCAGGTCAGCTCAGGTTAAGGCTGTGGTCTGACTAAGATGTTAGACTGGAACTGAACATTAAAATTGCCATTTAATGTCCGTTGAGTTTTTGGATGTAAATTGATGCCAAAATCCTCAAATATATGAAAAGTGATCTGACTGAATAACATACCCTCATTTTTTTTTAAACTATAGACAATCTTTGCTGTGGGTGAATTAATATCTGCCTTTATATTTTTCAATACTGGCTTCAATAAAATAGTTTACTTCTTCAAGGCTTTCTTCTAGAATTTAGTATTTTTGTATTATTTATCTCGTTTGTTTCTTATTCTAATTCAGAACTCTGCCTTTCATGCATTTACCTATTTTTTTGCTGTTTCATGTTTGAAATTAGTTTATATCCAATATTATTTATTTGATCATGTTCTGTGCTTTTATTTTGTTTGTACACTTTTATTTGTGAAGCACTCCGAGTATGGGAAAGGTGCTATATAAATAGAATGCAATATTACTGATAAAATTCCAAAGATAATACTTTGTTATAGAACATAAGGCTTCCACGGAGCTTATTTTGCAGGAACCTAGCACAAATATTTTTTTTTACATATATGCATGCATGCATAAATAAATAAATAAATATCAGAATTCGCCATTCTGCTGACATCAAATTGGTGATTGGTATAGGCCTTAAAAATTCTGGCACATCTCTATTTTCTTTTGCTTTACAAACAGTTTGCAAAAGCTAGTGCAACTTATATGAATAAAGTAGGTTGTAAAATGAAAAGTTGTATGATCACTGTTGTACAGACAAGTACGGATTTTTCCACATATTGTATATAAAAAAAAAAATTAAAAAAAAAAAAATCACAAGGGTAAAAACTCAAAAAATGAAAAATCCTTTAACGTGTATCAATCTAAATACTGACAAACAAAAAATAAGCCTAAATAAAACCAGCTATTTAACTTACTGCCCACAGTGTGTTTGTGAAAGAGATTAATGGGCAGCAAGAAAACAGTACAGTCTATAGACAGAAGAGTTCTTTAAAAGAGTGCTCCCAGTAAGTCTAAAGGATAGAGTCAGTGTTGAGACTTAATTGAAGGGAAATATTAGACAAAACCCCTATAAACTAAGCTAATATGTATAGTGATTCTTTTCAGAATACCATCATAATGAAACTTGTAAAAAGATCAGATTTATCCATGCAATTGTTCATTTCTCTCTATTCACATTTTGCATTGGGGTTGGGGGGACACAACCTCGCTGTTGGGTTTAAAACTTTTGTACACAGAACTGACATAATAAAAATAGCACAGCATTTCACCACCAGCCTACCTTCAGTGTATTGAATCAGCCATTACATTCACATAGAAGTGGAGGGGGAGTTTCTATGAGGAATTACTGGTAGGACCTCTCAAAACTATAAATACAGATTTAAATCTGGCAACAATTACAATACTAGACATATGTGATGTGTTTATTTTATGTAAATAAAAGAGGCCATATAATTAACTGCTTAAAATTCATCATAAAAATGAGTGAACTCACTATCGGAAGGGCACATTTCCTCCTTTGAAGGTGCAGTTATCCTTGCTTGGTGCAAAGATGATTTGTGCAAGGGTTCTGGACTGCAGAAAAAAAAAAACAAAAAAACACAAACATGTTACACACTATTTCAAACAGACTTCAGTGTCACACACTGCAGGCATTGTACCCAAACTGCACAATACTGGCAGAATTCCAATAAACAAATGTCATTCCCTTTCAGGAAACACAAATTTCTTATTATTGAAACTTTTACATACGTTTCCCTTTTAGCACATTAGCATTTATGACCAGGTCTTGTTTAACTGATTAAGATGTTGTGCAGAGTGTATATCTGTCACTGTGTTATTAAAATTTTATTTTAATACTTAAGTTACCACTTAAAATTACTTCATTACAGTGATCATGTATTAAATGAATCAAACCGCATTTACTTAATAATGAAGTAGCTAAAGAATAAGCAACAGGTTTTACTGCTATAAAAAAAATCATTAGACCATACAGATTCCTATAGCCAGTACCAAAAAAATGCATGCAAACTTTTTTTTTTTTTTTTCAAAAAATGAAAAATGTTTTTCAGTTCCTTGACATCTTACAAAGATAAAAGCTTGAATTTCTCCCCTCTTTTTGAAAGATGGTCTTGCTGTACTCTGCAACATGTTTCAAAACTTTCGTTTTCTTTGAAATGTCATTCACCTTTTTATTTAATCTCTTAGTTTGAAAATGTCAAATTCGGAAAACTTAAGGATTGACACTTATTTCCAGAATTGTGCAAATCTGTGCTTGGCATGATTACAAATTTATTTTTCCTGCTTTTAAAACTTTGCCCATACAAGTTCATAGACAACATAGGAAGCAGAAAGTTTTGTTGGTCAGCTTGGTCTTTAACCAGGCTATAAAAGTTGCCACAAACGAACTCAACAAATTGAATGATCTGTTACTAGCAGAGACTCTGAGCAGTTATAGATGAAGAACCAAAAGACCAGCCAAGTTATCATTCAGGTTATAACTTAAAGATGTTCAGGACTCACAACATAATTTACAAAAAAATACTTATATATATATATATATACACACACACATACATATATATATATATATATATATATATATATATATATATATATATATATATATATATATATATATATATATATAT